>NC_089741.1:70208523-70216023 GCF_040412425.1 Macrobrachium rosenbergii
CGAATAAGCTTTACTACTCCCACAACAAGAATTATCAGTAAAATAGCTATTAAGACAATTAAAATTGTCGGCATAATATATTCCTGATACTGGAACATCACGGAATCGTCAACGTCTTCCAACGGTGGAACCGTCATTGGCACCTTGGTTGTAGGTACCGCCACTACCAAATGCTCGTTATGCGTATGACGCATAATTATCTTCTCGGAACTGTTGAATACAGCACGGCTAGGTACGAGAAAGTCCGTAGACAGGATTCTGCAGGATGAGCATCAAACAGCTTGGACCCTTGAAGAACGAATGATGTCGACTTGTTGCTCTGGCACATCATTGTAACTGCATACTCCTTGCAAAACACGGCAGGAAGAGTTCTGGTGGACTCAATGTGGTAATCTCGCAGGAACTGTCTAAAGTCACATTCTGTCGGAGTCTGTCCATGAACTAATGATAATTCACAACCACCCACAGACACAACTCGCAACTGGAAAATACTACTGTCATACACACACTTCTCTCTAACTAAAGTACAATTTGTCTTATAATCAACTCCCGAACCTTGATATTGATCTCCCAAAATGAACATGGTCTCTACTTCATCCCATGTCACTACTGAGTCTCCAAAATGACTCGAAAAAGGTCTAACAACAAAAAGGTTTCATGTTACTGAACCAAACAAAACTACTAATGCAAAAGTCAAACACTCACAATGTGAACTAATTCCAAGTGTGTATCTCAGAATAATCACAGTCAACTCACTATTAAGCACACAACAAACTCTACGGAACTCACTCATAAAAAAATTCTATCCAACAAAAAAAAAAATACTCGAGAATCCTATCCAAACACTAAAAGGTATCATATCTCGTAAAAGACATGAAAGTTCTACTCCGGTTAGCAAATATTTCGCAACACCTAACTAACTCTCAACAAAATAGCAATTGACGTAATGGCAATCGCTCCCATGATCTTAACAACTACAACTACTCACAATACAGCTCCCTTCATTTTACAAAAAAAAAAGAAACTGAAAAAAAATCCAAATACTCAAATACGATCTCCCAACCCGAAAAAAAAAAAAATCCTAAACAACAAAGATATTGCTTCAGATGATAAAACACATCATAACACAATAACACCATAACACACTAATACACGGGTCAAATCTCGTATGAAATTAGCCCATGTCTCAACTCCTAAAATCATTCGAAAACAAATGATTAAGAACCTCAACATCCAAAATGAACAAGAGACAAAAAAAAAAAAAAAATATATATATACAAATATCAACTCATTTATCCCTCTAACTATATACAAACGTTCCACTACATAACTATATACAAATGTTCCATTACATCCCAACTTTCTTTAACTTCGAAATATGGGTCAATTTCGTCACTCCAGTGTTTACATCTTTAACTACAAATCTATTCCCTCTTTTGATCTCTACAATCTCAAAAGGTCCGTGGAACTTCGGACTTAATTTATAATTCAGATCATTCCGAACATTCACTTTAACAAACACTCTATCACCCATCGAAAAAGCTACTCCCCTCGATTTCGCGTTACTTTTCTCTACCATTGCACGCGAACTAAGTTCAAGTTCTTTACTGATACGTGCAAATCTTTCTCTCGCTGTATTTATCAATGAAGTGACCGTAACATCACCCTGAACTCGCTCTGGTAACAAATCAAAAGGTCCTTTCAACTTGTACCCATACAAAGCTTCTGCTGGAGATATCTTAATTGTGTCATTCATCATAGTATTGATACTATATCGCACTTCATCCAAAGATCTGTCCCAATGTGTATCGGAACCACCCACCGTCATGCGCAAAGCTTCGATTACTTTCCGATTCGCCCTCTCACATAACCCATTCGCTTCAGGTCTATACGGGATTATAGATACTTTCTTTATTCCCAACAAATTAGCAAGACCGTCTAAAGTCTTATTAATAAACTCCCTACCATTGTCTGTGATCAGACATTCAGGAACACCATATCGACAAATTATCCCCTTAAAGAACGCTATAGCAACTTCCTCAGCTGATTTGTATTTCAGTGGGAAAATCTCGACAAAGCGAGTCAACTCATCAACAACTACTAATAAATGTCTATAACCATAAGCGGACTCTGAGAAGTTACCCAGAATATCCATATGCACTCTCTGAAACGGCCTATGTGGTATGGGATATGAACCCAAACGACACGACACTGTCGTCGCTGGCTTATTCGCATTGCAAATAGCGCACTTCTTCACAAAGGCTTCTACTGCGGAAAACATATTTTTCCAAAAGAACTTTGACCTGACGTTTTCATACGTCTTGTCCACACCTAAATGAGGAGAACCAAATTTACAATGTACAATGTCTAGAACTTGTGGTACTAGACTCTCTGGCACGATGATTTGTGTAATCTCACCCATGCTTCGAGTACTTCGCAAGTTATACTTAACTTTCCTCACCAATAAATTATTCTCCAACTCTAGACCAGAAAAAGGCAACTTATACCCTTTCTTCGGTGAAACTCCCCTAAGAAATGCCTTAGCATCTGACAACAATTTATCTTCATCTTGCTTTTGTTCAAGCAAGCCTATGTCCCAAGTGACATTTTCACCCGTAATATAACACACTGCGTTACTCTCACTATCACGAATAACAATCTCTCCCGAGACTGCCGACTCACTATTTCTCCCCGAAGTATGCACTGCAGGAAAGTGTATGTCCTCTACCTGCGATCTCTCAGAACCACTAATATCAGAAACATTAGACGCCAAATATTTACTCTCTTCTCCCACACAGGATTCGGTGTGTATTTCCTCATCCTCGACCGGAAAGTATCTGCTCAATGCATCTGCAACTAAATTATGCTTACCTTCAATGTATTTGAGGTTTGCATCAAAATCTCTCAATGTTAGGAACCAACGTGCTCTCTTGGGCGACAAATTTGGCTTATTAAAAAGCTCTAACAAAGGTTGATGATCTGTAAAAATCTCAACTTTATTTCCCAACAACAACATCTTAAAATGAACAAGGCTAGAGACGACTGCGAAAGCCTCCTTGTCCACAACGACATCAGCCTTTCGTTACTACCACGCGTTTTGAACTTTCTGCTATAAAAAGCAATTGGGTGTAATTTCCCTTCAAATTTCCGCATTAAACACGCACCTATACCTTCCTGACTCGCGTCATTCACTAAGGTGAACGGTTGACTAAAATCTGGAAACTTCAAAACTGGTGGGTTCACCAAAGCGTTCTTAAGCTTCTCAAAAGCTAATTGTTGACTATCACCCCAAACAAACTTAACGTCTTCTCGTAACAAATCTGTCAATGGAGACGCTATTGTAGAAAAATTCCGCACAAAACGGCGAAAGAAACCCGACATACCTAGGAACGAACGAATCTGTTTCCTGGTTTTGGGAACTGGAAAATTCACAATGGCTTTAACTTTCTCATCATTCACTCTAACTCCTTCTTTAGAGATAACATGTCCTAAATAGACAATTTTTCTCTTCAGAAACTCACATTTGGCCAATTTGACCTTTAATCCAGCGAACCTTAATCGCTTGAGGACTTCTTTTAACACCTTTAGATGTTCTTCAATTGTATCTGTGCATATGAGAATGTCATCCATGTACACAAACACCGACTTTCCTAACAAGCCATGAAGTACTGTGTTAACCAGTCTAGTAAATGTTATTGGGGACCCTTGTAATCCAAAAGGCATCCTATTAAACTCGTAATGTCCCTTTGGTACCGAAAATGCTGTATATTTACGGCTACTCTCACAAAGGGGAACCTGTAAAAACCCTTGCATAAGATCTATAGATGAATATATATTCTTGCCACCGATCTCAACAAACAAATCAGGCAAACAAGCTACCGGATATCTATCTGGGCATGTTTTTTCATTCAATTTACGAAAATCTACACAAACTCTGATACTACCGTCTTTCTTAGGAACTGCAAGCAAAGGAAAATTAAACGGAGAATTGGACGGTCTGATAATGCCTTCCGACTCCCACCTCTGAACTTCTTTTTCTACTTCTTCTCTGATCTTAAAAGGAATTCGATATGCTGGAATATATATGGGATTTGTACCCTTTTCTAGGCGGATTGAATGTTCTAAAACATCTGTAACTCCTAATTTATCTCCCTTCAAAGCAATGATATCTAGATATTCTTTCAACACTTTCTCTACTTTATCTGAATACTCAGGATAATCAACTTTAGCCAAATGTTCATGCAGAACCTGACTTCGGAACTGTTGCTCCTCGTTAGGAAACATATTCCCGTCTCCACAAAAAACTCACTAATTTATGCTCTTTCATTAAACTCTTCAAAATCAATTACATAAGTACCCTTGTGATATTTTTTCACTGAGTCTTGATAGCTAACTAATTCTACTGAAGTCACGCCTGCGACTGAAATTTCATTCACTGACACCGTACTCACAACGTCTTTGAATTTCTCGGTTCCCTCAACAACGCACACTTGAGAAGGAAACTTTTTCTCTTTCAGCGACACTTTAACCAATGTAGGAACTCGCAGTTGCAATTCAATATCTTCCAACAAAAATTCTTTGAAAGATCTTTGCAGAATCTCTTCACTCTCTAATGAATGTGTTACACATGTCTCAGACTGTGTCTTAGGTTTCTCACAAGTTTTTTTCCTGTGTATATATGGAACAAAACAACCTGACTCACCTATTGTAATCCCCTGAACTCCCGTAAGAATGTTGATGTTATGTCGCATGCAAGAAGGGTGTCCTAGCAAAACCATTTCACCTAAGGCTAATCCTTCTATGAACAAAAATGATTCTACTATTGTCTTTCCGCCGATACAAAGCGTAAGAAATGACGAACCTAAAATATTCAGTTTCCTCGCTTGTACATCACACACTGTCTCACTAGAAGGGACTAATTTGCACTCTGGAAACCTCGAGTGAAAAAGGTCAGCATTTACTAAGTTAACTGAGCTACCAGAATCAATGAAAATAAAAATTTCATTGCCATTAGAGAATCCACGTACAATCGGCCTAGGTTCTAGTGACTCTAAGACCTGATTAGTCATTATCCTGTGTCCGTTTTCGAACTTATCTTGTGAAAATTCTGCTGTTCCTTTGTGTATCTAGAACTTGCATCATGTGGAATTCTCCTGTCATATCTAGAAAAACCTCCCCGTGACTTCCCTGAATAATCTCTACTCTTTGTGGTTGGGCAAAATCTCCATCCATGATCTGAAGATTTGCAAACTGAACAATATCTCACTCTGCAATTTGATTTACTATGTCCTAGTTTATCACAATTAAAACAGCGTATGGTTGTGACTGATCTCTCTGAAATTTTCTTCGATTCTACTCGTGCACATGTCTTCGCTGTTGCATCATTTCCCGAATGCGAGCGACTATCATTATTCTGTGGTTTGGAAACCGCAGCTGACATCTTTGCACCTCCCTGTACAAAACTACTGTCCAGTGTCGGGCATTTTGATAGATTTTTGTTAATCTGTGCAAACAAAAAGGATTCGTCTGTATCCTGATCAATTCTCTTATCAAAACTATCTACAATTACATCTGGGACCGACGTTAAAAGGCAAGCAAAGTGTAACAATCTTTCAAAATTATCTAAGGAGATATTATTTCCAGTTACCCATGGAGAGCCTGTTATAGATTTCTTTAACTCAACTACTGCATCAAATAAATTTGCACTGTATGTGACTAGTGAATCATTGCCTTTCTTTATTTTGAGAAACTCTCGCAAATTCCGAACTGCACATTCACGTTGAACTCCGCCATAAGTAGCTCGTAGAAATTTCTGCAGTTCATTCCAAGTTTTACACCTTCTGAACCCGAAACTGCGTGCTCGTTTCCCAATATCTCCTTTATCCAAATCCAGAAATGATTTAGCCTCTGTTAAAGCTTCAGCGCCATTCGTAATTTTCTTGGAATTCAGATAATTGTTCACTGACTCAATGAAAGTTTCTATATTTTGGGTTGGGTTCCCGTCAACTAACCCTTTAAAATTACTAATTCCCGCACTAACGCTCGTCACTTTATGCACCACAACTGATTGGGATGTGCTTGCTGCATCGTCCGGCATTTTGTGAGTAATCACACGCCCTGAGCGTAACAACAAAAAAAGAAACCAAAAGAACACTAGAGAAAGGTAAAAGTTACCCCCTCTAAAAGAAGAATAGAAAACGGAGTTCTGCGCAACTTACGACAATGGGGTACTTACCAATTTGAAACAGAAAACAGGAGCACCTATCTCTCGACTTGCTAACCTGTGACGTCACCCACTCGAAGAAGCAAAGCAAAAAAAACACCAGTGTGATTTTTGTTGAATCATCACTTTGCGTAATTAACTCACAATCGCCACTATTCACACTTATTTGGGTATTTTGTTAACCCCAAAATTGCTCTAGAGATCATCCAGATCTATTTCACAACTCCCCACTCCCAATACTCGAATAGAGACGGAAAAAAAAAGATTCTCCGTATTTCACACGTAATCACGACACCCTATGAAACTCGATCTCTTAAGACTGAGTGATCACACTCACACATCACGCTCACAGCCCAGTCGCCTTGGGTATCAACGTTACCAATTAGTCTATTAGTAATCTCCCTCTTTCACTACCATTAAAGACATGGGACATCGCTCGCTGCCATTAAAATCATTAAAATCCGCTGCCACCATTTAATTCTGTTACAAGAAACAGAATCAACACTTTTTTGAAAGTGTACGTAGCGTAATCCTAACGATCTTCTTCAGGAAAAAGGCGTATAAAGTTTTGGCCCATGACAACACTTGCATCCTTTTTTCTCCCCTCTCTCTCTCTCTCTCTCTCTCTCTCTCTCTCTCTCTCTCTCTCTCTCTCTCTCTCTCTCTCTCTCTCTCTCTCACCGTTTATCAAAGCTCACCCACCCGACCTCACTCATTCTCTCAAAGCAATTAAATGGACTATTTAAAGAAACACAATTGTTTCTACAAAAATAGGTTTATTATTCAAATAACCCAACAAGAAATGAATAAAACAAAGCAAAGATTAAAATGCATAATAAATGAATTATCGAGTCAGATAACTAAACTCTAAACTGCAAAACACTTCTGATTAAAGAAGTCTCATTATGGCTAATAGCCTGAAAATATCCAAAATCACACATACTCCCCAAATCAATAACTAAAGTCATGTCAAAAAAACAGTCTACCACATGATTATTCAAATGACTTGCATGTCCTTTTTCTCAAACTCCCAAGTCCACAGACATCTGTTGAAAGAATTAAACATGATAGAAAACTCCCAAAAATATATGAAATGCAAAACACAATAATGGAAAGTGTAAAATGCATAGCCAAGATATGGCAAACGTAACATAACAAAATAATAATATAAAAGAGGTATGAATATTCATATTAAATCTCAAACACCAGTTCAAAAGTTCATAATGATAAGAAAATCATGGTAAAAATCACAAGTTCAATTTCCTCCCATAAAAACA
>NC_089741.1:70221023-70266023 GCF_040412425.1 Macrobrachium rosenbergii
AAGTGTATTCTTATCTATGGAGACTTGACAAAACTGGAGAAATCATAAAAAATACAATTCATTAACACCAGTGTAAAATGGGAATGGATATTTTTTTTCATTTTATAGAACGGCAAGTGACAATGCAAAACTCCAAAAATTATTAACCTAGCAAATTCGTAGCATTCATATATATATATATATATATATATGTGTGTGTGTGTGTGTGTGTGTGTGTGTGTGTGTGTATGTTTGTGTGTGTGTGTATGTATGTATAACTGAATTGCGAAAATATGGAACGTGATGAATATATAAATAAAGACAAAATTCACAAAGGAAAGAGAAACACTATGGAGTGCTGCAATGCCTTTCGGCTTACACTAGTCCTTTACTTAGTAGACCGAAGAAATATAAAAGTCAGTTTACAGAGAAAGCTCCTATAAATGACAGATGGGAATTACAAAAGAAAAAAATATCTACCTGGAATCCAACACAATAGAAGAATTAGTACAACTGTCAATACAGGGTTAAATATTTAAGAGGTTTTACAAAGGATTAGGATCAACCGTAGTAAAACCTCTTAAAAATTTTACCCTGTTTTGGCAGTTCTCCTAATTCTTCAATTGGGTTGGATTCCAGGTACTGTACATATGTTTTCCTTTGTAATCCCCATCTGTCATTTGTATTAGCTTTCTTCGTAAACTTACTTTTATATTTCTTCAGTCTGGTAAGTAAAGGACTAGTGTAAGTCGACAGGCCTTGCACCACTCCAGTGATTCTCTTTCCTTCTTGATTTTGTCTTTATATATATATATATATATATATATATATATATATATATATATATATATATATATATATATATATACATATATAGTGTATATATATATACATGCATATATATATACATATATATACACACGCACACTAGCTGAAAAACGCCCCAGCGCTATGGGGAAAACTCTGAAGGACTAAAAAATTTTCTTGCATCACTTTTTGAATTGTTTTGTCTTGTATATGTACTATCATTGAAAATGCTTTTCTTCCCTGTGATTAATAATTCTGTCTTGAATTCATTACTTTAAATAAACATTATATATATATATATATATATATATATATATATATATATATATATATATATATATATATATATATATATATATATATATATATATCTTCTTCTTCTTTCTTCATATATATATATATATATATATATATATATATATATATATATATATATATATATATATATATATATATATATATATATATATATTTATATATATATATATATATATATATATATATATATATATATATATATATATATATATATATATATATATATATATATATATATATATATATATATATATATATATATATATATATTTGGACACTTATGTGATTAAGATGAGAGAGAAGAGAGAGAGAGAGAGAGAGAGAGAGAGAGAGAGAGAGAGAGAAGAGAGAGAGAGAATGATTGACTTGCAGTAGTAAATATACGAGGTATGTTCAATAAGTAATGAGAAAATGTCAGGAGAGACACTATTTATTTTCATAAGCTTACACAACTTTGTCTCATTCAAAATAATTGCCTCTCGCAGCTACACACTTCTGCATGCGTCTCTCCCAATCCTGGAAGACCGCCTCAAAGTCCTTTTTCAGTAGTCCCTTCAGGTAACTTTCCGATGCCTCTTTCAGCTCCTCTGTTGACTGGAATCTGGTTCCCCTGAGGCTGTCTTTCATGCGTGGGAACAGGAAAAATTCGCAAGCGGCTAGGTCAGGGCTGTAGGGTGGGTTTTTTGCCACTTTCATTCCCCTGTCGGCCATCCAGGTGGTCACCAGCGTTGACTTGTGGCATGGGGAATTGTCCTGGTGGAACCACCACTGACCACTCCTCCACTGCTGAGGCCTCCTCTTCCTCATCTTCTCCCTGACCCTTTTCAGAACAGTAAGGTAATATTCCTTATTGACGGTTTGACCCTGAGGAACCCATTCAATGTGAATGAGCCCATGGGAGTGCTCCAGATCTGGTTTCATCCTCAACCCATTCATTTCCGTCAGAAAATCTGTTAAACCACCGATAGAAACTTGATTGGTTCATCTGTTCATCCCCATAGGCCTCCTTTAACATTCCATAAGCTTCTTGTTTGGTTTTCTTAAGTTTAACACAAAATTTGATGGCGTAACATTGCTCCATGTTTCCCTGCATTTTGACAAGTGTTCACAGATCGGCAAACCGGATCAGACTGGTTCCACCACGTTCACTGCTGCACTCAGACCTACAAATATAGAAAGTTGCCAGTTTGTCATTTTATAGAATATATGTATGTGTACTTCACCATGAAGTAGTATTTTGATCAAATCATATTTAGTGTCTTGCCTGACATTTTCTCATTACTTATTGAACATACCTCGTACATGTTTTTTTCTAGTATTACTCGATGAATAACCCCATCCATAAAGATAATTTATGAATGAGAGAGAAAGAGAAAGACAGAGAGAATGAAATTGCAATCATAAATCTGATTGCAATAGTTAAAAACCTCATAGATAGATTTCACTCCAAATTGTTTGAGTGATGCCTTGAGAGAGAGAGAGAGAGAGAGAGAGAGAGAGAGAGAGAGAGAGAGAGAGAGAGAGAGAGAGAGAGAGAGAGAGAGAGTTTAGTGGAGTTGGCTGCAAGAGGTTGAAAGTGTCGGTATGCAAGGTTGTGTTGGTGGTGGCGGTGTTAGAGCTGATGGCAGTGGCGGAAGTGTAGTTGCCAAACCGCCTGAATAATTAATTCCAGACCTCATTAAAACCGACTTTATAACATAATACATCACTGTAACGTCATGAAGCAGTCGCTACAGTGAATTTTGAAGGTAAAAACGATGAAGAAATGAATGAATTAAGAAGGAAATTCTGATTTGAATGGATAAAAAAAAAAGGAAACACCGTATATCTTGCACGTCGGAGTTAGCCAGCAGTTACTACAGTAAGCGGATCTCTACTTATATAAATTAACGATACAGGTTTTCAATGTTGATTTTATCCAGGTAATTAACAATTATATTGATAATTATCATAAACTATGATTGAAATTCACATAAATTCTGATAAAAAAATTATGTTTAAGGGATTTATTGTTGCAGATTAATCATACATCTAACAATGCCTGGAAAAAAACCTGGAGCGCTCAGGTGAAAAATGACCATTAACCCATAAAGCACCTGAAGGAAAACCTGACGGAATTGGTAAAAACGGAAATTTAATAAATTTGTCTGTGCCTGATGTCTGGCACAGTGGTACAGCGGTATGGGTTTGATTTTTAGTTATAAACTTCCTAGGGTCACATAGGGGCCAGTAGAGGAAAAAGCTTCAGATCAACTCATCTCTAGTGCTACTCCCTGAACCTTGATAAAGATTGGCAGGGTGCTGATTAAAAGGCTGATTATGGTCAGATATCGCCTTAACAAGTATTCGGTTCTGATCATAGATAGATAATTAGGTTTGGTCAATGTATTGTTGATTTAGACGTAATCTTATTAATGACCCATCCCAAACACGTGTGCTTGCCTCTCTCTCTCTCTCTCTCTCTCTTTCTCTTCCAGTTCCTCGTTGGACGAGTTCGAGTCTTCGGCCGGCCAATGAAGAATTAGAGGAATTTATTTCTGGTGATAGAAATTCATTTCTCGGTATAATGTGGTTCGGATTCCACAATAAGCTGTAGGTCCCGTTGCTAGGTAATTAATTGGTTCTTGGCCACATAAAATAATTCTAATCCTTCGGGCCAGCCCTAGGAGAGCTGTTAATCAGCTCAATGGTCTGGTTAAACTAGGGTATACTTAACTTCTTCTTCTTCTTCTTCTTCTTCTTCTTCTTCTTCTTCTTCTTCTTCTCTATCTCTCCCTACACCCATTCGCTTATTTTTTTACTTTCTTTCACTACAAGACATATATATATTTCTTCCCCCCCCCCCTCTCTCTTTCTCTGTGTACGCCCATTCACTTATTTTACTTTCTTCACTGCAAAAATATATACTTCTTTCCCCGTTTCTCTCTCTCTCTCTCTCTCTCTCTCTCTCTCTCTCTCTCTCTCTCTCTCTCTCTCTCTCTATCTAAAAAAATGATGACTTTAACCCTTGAAACAAACAGTCTAGATCCTTTTCGTCCCTAACCCCTAAAAAAAATAATGAATAAAAAAGAAAGAAGAGAGGGAAAGAAAGAAAAAAAGAAATGAAGAAAGAGAGAAGGGAAGGAAAGAAAGAAAGAAAGAGAGAAGGAACGAAAGAAAAACCAAAAGAAAGAAAGAGGGAAGGAAAGATAGAAAGAAGGAAGAGAAAAAAGAAAAACCGAAAGAAAGAGAAGAAAAAGAAAGAAAGAATTAAAGGAAGAAAAAAAATGAAGAACAGGATACATTTATATTAATATGACTTTGATATCGCGCACAGCCCCTCTGTTTTATATTTAATCTTTCTCAGTTAAAATCCTACCCTATGAATTCTTATGTTACGACCAAATAATTTGTACATCCCACACCACTCTCTCTCTCTCTCTCTCTCTCTCTCTCTCTCTCTCTCTCTCTCTCTCTCTCTCTCTCTCCTGGGTAAGCTACATTTATATTAATAAATTTTATTGGTTAACAGTATACACTAAAACAGCGGAATGTAACAGAATAGACATTTCATATCGTTTGATAAAGCCGTTACAATGACGTATGAGGGAGTGACAATTTACCTATGACCTTCGGGTTTTTATACCTGCGCTATTTTTATACGTGGATATATGACTGTACTTTGGAAATATACTTATGAAATAAGCACGTTCACGCTTACACACCGTCCCCTTTCTCTCTCTCTCTCTCTTTTTTTTTTTTACACCTGTATCAATTTTGAAATTCTTAACCGTACCCTTAACCCCTGCTTCCAGACCCCATGGTTTCCGCTCCAGATGCATATGTTAGCATATGATCAAGATCTACCACTGCTGCGCCCACCTTTTCTCTCTCTCTCTCTCTCTCTCTCTCTCTCTCTCTCTCTCTCTCTCTCTCTCTCTCTCTCTTCTTCTTCTTCTTCTTCTTCTTCTTCTTCTTCTTCTTCTTCTTCTTCTTCTCTCTTTCTCCCTTTATCTCTCTCTCTCTCTCTAAAAAAGTTGACTGACTTTAACCCTAAAAACAAACAGTAAATATTCCTTTCTAGATCTTCAGGACCCCACCCCTCCCTCCTGCCAAACATATACATTTACCAACAAAACAGATGCATTGGCCTACAAAGCATATACATCTGTTTAAACAATAAATATATCTGCCTACATAATAGATTCATTTGCTTATAAAACATACACATCACCTACTAACCTAACCCGACCTAACCCGCATTACACGATTCTTTAAGGTGCTCCCAAAATAAAGTTAAGGCCAAATATACAGTATGTATGTATGTATATGTATATATATATATATATATATATATATATATATATATATATATATATATATATATATATATATATATATATATATATATATATATATATATATATATATATATATATATATATATTCATTTATTTATTTATTTATTTGTAAAATGATTCACTCAGCTCTCATGCCCTTAGTACTAGGCTACCATTTAGCTTCTTACCTGAGGTAAAAATCTCTACTGACATCTCAACGAGATAATTTCCCCATCATACCCTCTCTGTCACTATCTCCTTCACCCTTTCCTTCTCCCTCTCCCTTAACCGCTCCCTCTCCCCACACTCTCTCCCTCTCTGATTCAAGCATTTTCAAAACTGGATAAAATGCCTATGATAAACCTCTTAGCCTCTCTCTCCCCAACCAACTGCATAAAATAGGGGATAAAAGTATAAATGGGAGAGAGAGAGAGAGAGAGAGAGAGAGAGAGAGATAGAGAGAGCGAGAGAGAGAGAGAGGGAAGGGTAGAGGAGAGGGAGCGGCTGAAGGGGAGGGAGAGGGAGCAGGAGAAGGAGATATAGAGAGAAAGTATGATGAGGAAATTATCACGAAGAGATGTTAATAGAGATTTATACCGCAGGTAAGAAGCGTAAAAGGTAGCCTAGTAATTATGGCGTGATAGTTGAGTGAACCATTTTACAAATGTATATATATATATATGTATATCAGGTTAGGGAGAGAATTTAACGTAAAGATTTTGCTTCCTTTGTTTTTGGATCTGTAAGAACAAGTTTTCTGTATGAATTTAAAGTTAGTTTTTAAGTTAATTTTAAGGATTTAGTATCAAGGTTAACTTTTGTTTTTGTAAAGTTTAGTTAAAGCCAATAGTGCAGTATTTTGTGCAGTAAATTAGTGCAGTGGTGTTTTGCGACTCTTCCTCCCCGCTAAGTGTTTAAGTGTCAGTGCTGTGTTTAACGCTTGTTTTTTTTGTTTCCGGGGAGTGATGTTGAACGACGTGGCTTTTGGCCTTTGGCCGTTTTTGAAGAATAGTTCGGGACTGTTTAGAGCTTATGCTTGACCCTCCAGCTGCCTGCCTGTGATTTTTTTTGGACGTCGCCCTTTGCCTCCTCCGTGTGCTTTTGGAGGTTTCTTTCTCTATGGGAGAACCGTCTTGGTGAGACTTATCACCTTGCTGATCACGGCTCCATATAATTTTGTCTGGGTAGTGTGTGCGTTTCCTGACGAACCCGGGAGAGTGGAGTTTCCTGATGAACCCAGGAGCCTTTAGGAGTACACTGCCCGACGGACCGAGTTTCATCTGGCATCTGATTTTGCACCTTGCAAGGGCTTGGTTGTACCTGCGGCTGTGGAGGGAGCTGTGTCAGCTCGTTAGGAGGCCAGTAGGGTGGCTTACGCCAGGTAAGAGTGAATAACTCGATTATTGTGATGTCCCCCGTCTTCTGGTGTTAGTTCCTGGCCCTGACCGTTTGCGACGGATTTCTGTGTTCCACCTTCAGGATAAGGAATTACGTGAGGTGGTGTATTATCGCCAGACTATTACTCCTTTATATATTTTGTTTGGTAGTTTAAGTTATTTGTTTAACTATTATATATATATATATATATATATATATATATATATATATATATATATATATATATATATATATATATATATATATATATATATATATATATATATATATATATATATATTATATGTCCCATTTGTGGGGGTTTTGTTGTTGCCCCTTTATCGTTATTATTATTATTATTATTATTATTATGATTATTATTATTTGTGTGTCCAGTCGTTGGAGTATTGAAGTCTTTGTAGACCAGTGTATTGCTGTGGCGTATTTTGTTGGTTTAGTTTATAAAATTTAGGTAGGAGGTTAAGGATTTTCCTAGTTGTAATTTCTCTTACTTCTTTCTTTCTGCATTATAAGTAGGTAGTGGTTTTGTTTAATTGCCGGCTATAAAGACTATTGAGTAATTTTGAGACGTTCTTTCTTTTTTCTATGTTAGGGTCTAGTTATTAGTTTTAGGAGATATGGTATCATTGCCTAAATATAATTTTTACTATCTGTCCTGTGATGCAAAGGAAGCAATTTTTTTTTGGTGTTTTTTTTTTTTTTAATAAATAAATATTGTTAATTTTTGCTCGGTGTTTCTGTTCCTGCCTTAACTGTGTGTCGAGTGTGCTATTACCATCTTTTCCAGTTGGCTATTTTATTTTGCCTAAACCTGGAAGTTACGTCGCCAGCCAAAGGGGCGTAACAAATGTGGCGACCTCGCCAGGATTCTGGAAAGTAGCACATTTGGGACATGGTTGGGTAGTTCGGCGCTGGGTTCGAGTTTTCAGTATTTGTTGTAGGAATACCTTTCTCCCCAGGGTAATCTATCATCATGGATAGTTTTGTTTTTTCACCAGCAGAATTTTTGGGATCTGTGGACTGTATAAGGCAGTTGCCTGTCTTGACAAAGGCGTATTTGATCAGTTGTGCTCGTTATCTTAACATTAATATTAAGAATTCAGATACTAGAGGACATATTTTGGAATTGGTTAAACGTAGGGTAGATCAAGAATTTGGTGAAGCAGAAAACTTAGTTAAGGAAAGTGAAAGTGAGTATGAGGATACAAATGGTTCTGGTGAAGTAAGTGTTGCAGCAGGAATGATTTTGTTTGATGATCCTCCTCGTACCGGAATTTTGTACGAGGGTCCCGCTGACATAAACACAGGGGCTAACAACACTATTAATCCCTTTGTGAACCCGAATAGCGCTGCTGTGGTTGAAATTCCCCCTATAGGGGAGGAGGCTAAGGATGACAAAGAGTTTAGGTTAACTTGTAAGAAATTAGAGGTAATGAGATGTGAGTTCGAAGAGAATGAGAAAGTCAGGAAGCATGAGAAAGAAATGGCGGAGATAAGGTTGGAAATGGCTCGGTTAACTGGAAGTGATAATTTGGTTAGCTCCCTAATCCTGCATTTCCAGAGATTTAATATGAGTGCGGCATTAAAGTTGGTGCCTGTTTTTGACGAGGCAAATGTTCCTGAGTTTTTCAGGCCATTTGAGAGTGGCGTCTCCTTTATCTTGGCCCTCCGACATGTGGACCTTGTTGATACAATGCCGTTTAGTAGGCAAGGCTATTAAAGTCTATAATGCTCTAGATGAGGTTGTGGGTAGAGATTATCATAAGGTAAAATCGATAGTGTTAAAGGCTTATGATTTAGTTCCCGAGGCCTACCGACTTAAATTCAGAAATTCAGTTAAAACATCTGCTGTTTCATTTGTGAGTTTGCCCGAATGAAGCAGGAACAATTTGACGATTGGATGAAAAGCCGTCAGATTGTATCCTTGTCTGGTTTAAGAGAGTTAATTCTTATGGAAGAATTCAAAAAAACATGTAGTAAGGAGTTGAGGGTGTACCTCGAGGAGGTAAAGTCTGTAGAGGTGAGTCAGGCTGCTCAGATTGCGGATGAATTCGTGCTGACTCACAAATCTGAGTCAGGGGACGTAAATGTTCGCAATCGTATTAACCCCCCTTTCAGGTACACTAATAATCCCAATTCTTCTTTCAGGAATAATTCTAATAATTCTTCCAGAAATAACTATAATAACTCCGCTAACAGATATCAGAATGATGTTCGATCTGTTGGTCAGTATAAGACAAAGGGTAACAATGAGTCTCGTGGTCCTAGGGTGGATAATGATCCCCGCACTTTTAACAATGGTAATAGAAGGTTTAATAATAATAGGAAGTTTAATAATAATAATAGGAATGCAGGTAATAAGGTATGTTTTTGGTGCAATAAAATCGGACATTTCCAGGCACAGTGTAATGCTCGGAGGCAATATCTCCAACGGAACAATAACATTCGAAATCCGGTATCATTCATTAATGATAATTCTGTAGTAGTTCCTGTTCCTGGTCCTAAATATAGCGATGTGGTGAAAAATGGTCTTGGTAATAGTAGTGCTAGTGCAGTAGATAAACCTGAACCTAATCAAATGTGACTGAAATATGACAAGTATATATGGCCCGGCAAGGTAATAACTGATAATGATTCTTGTTGTGTAAGATTTTTAAGGGACACTGGGTCTGCCCGTTCCCTTATATTGAAGAGTTCTCTGAGTAATGTGGTGGAACCCTCGGGAAATTATGTTGTACTGAGTGGTTTCCCCAACACGGTATTGTCTGCTCCCCTGGTGGAGGTCAGGTTGAAATTTCCTGGTTATGACCGTTTGACAGAGTTAGCGGTTGTAGATGTACTGCCTGTACCGGGTATCGATGGTATTTTGGGTAATGACATGCTAGATGCTAAAGGTCGCGAAATATTCCCAATACTGTCGGTCCATGCTTACCCAGTGGCAGTGACAACACGCGCTGCAGCAAGAGCTGCTAATCTGATCCAGGAGGATAATGAAGATGACTTGTTGTTAAATAGTTTAGAAGTAGATGTAGAGCGACCCGGGTCTGTAGATAGTAGTGGTGGTAGTACCTCTTTAAAACCTGATTGGGATAGGTCAGTCTTTATAAATGCACAGAAGCAAGAATTTAACTTTGAATTGGGTGATGATTCGGACTTAACTAAGCCTAAATTTATATTAATTAATAGTTTGTTGTATAGGTTGAGTCGTCCTACTACTGATAATCCGAATCAGACTACCAGAATTGAGCAAATTGTTGTTCCCTCTCATTTTTGTGATTTTGTATTGAATATTGCTCATCAAGATTCTTTTTCAGGTCACTTCGGTATAGGGAAGACCTTTCAGAAATTAGCTGAAAGTTTTTGGTGGCCTGGATTAAAATCCTCTGTGAAGAAATTTGTAAAGGAGTGTGAAATTTGTGAGGTTAAGGGTAAACCTAACCAACTAATCCCTAAAGCCCCCTTAAACCCTATCCCTGCGATTGGGGAACCTTTTTCAGAGATAATGGTGGATGTAGTTGGTCCGCTTCCCAAGACCAAGTCAGGTTGCATGTATATGCTTACGGTAGTAGATAGAGCCTCTAGGTTTCCTGAAGCGTTTCCTTTGCAGCGGATTACCTCAAGAGTAGTATTTGAAAAACTAATTGATTATTTTTCTAGTTATGGTCTTCCTCGAATAATTCAAACTGATTGTGGTACAAATTTTACCAGTAAAGAATTTCGGAGTAAGTGTGCTGAACTGGCCATTCAGCACATTACTAGTGTACCGTATCATCCTGAAAGTCAAGGGGTGGTGGAAAGGTTTCACCAGACCCTTAAATCAATTTTAAAGAAGCATTGTTACGAGCAAGGGGATGAATGGGATAAGGCACTCCCTTTCGCTCTTTTTGCCCTTTGTAATCATCCAAATGTGTCCACAGGTGTTGCTCCGTTTGAGTTAGTTTTTCGACATAAAATTCGTGGACCGTTGAATATTCTTTGTGAAATACTGAGTGGGAGACATAAAGGAAAAATGAAAATTGTTGATTATATGTATAATTTACAGGCGAAGTTGAGTAATGCTTGGAAGTTCGCCCAAGAAAATCTGAGTTCTTCCCAGGCAGCAATGAAAAATATTTTTGATAAGAAAGTTAAAGCACGCTCGTTTGACCCAGGAGAATTGGTGTTGGTTCTCAGTACAGACCCTGATAATTTTCTGGAGCCTAGATATAAGGGGCCTTGGAAGGTTTTGAGAAAATTGTCAGAGGTCAATTATGAAATTGAAGCTCCAGGTACTCGGCGCAAGTGTAGAATTTTTCATATAAATAGATTGAAGACTTATCATTGTAAAAGTGTGGATCCTCTTGCAATTGTTTTTGAACCTGTTGTTACTAATAATATTGTTTTACCTCCAGATGATTGTGATGACTTAATGTGTCAGGTACCCTCAGATGCTTTGATGGGCAACATGCAAAACTTAGAGGTGTTACGTGAGGGATTAAATCATTTGGATCATTATCAAAAGGCAGATGTACTTAATTTAATACATTCATTTCCAGACTTGTTTCAGGACTCCCCGGGTCAAACTCGTTTTCTTAGCCACGATGTCGACGTGGGAAATGCTTCCCCCATCAAACAGAGTCCGTACAGGTTAAACCCCACTAAGAGAGCTATAGTGGAGGCTGAAATTAAGTACATGCTCGATCACGACCTCATTCAACCTTCGGTAAGTCCATGGAGCTCCCCAATTGTCTTGGTAAAAAGCCTGATGGGAGTTTCAGGATGTGCATGGACTACCGTAAGGTGAATGCACATACGAAAAATGACTCTTTTCCTTACCGCGAATTGATGATTGTCTCGATCAGATTGGGTCTGCCCAATTTATCACGAAGTTAGATTTATTAAAAGGGTATTGGCAGGTCCCTTTATCTGGTAGAGCCCGTGAAGTCTCTGCCTTTGTAACACCTTTTGGTCTGTACGAGTGCAAGGTAATGCCTTTTGGAATGAAAAATGCGGCTTGTACTTTCCAAAGGTTAATGAATAGAGTTATCTGTGGTCTTGAGGAACTGAAATTTATATTGACGACCTTGTGGTCTATAGTAATGATTGGAAAACTCGTGAAATTAGGTTAAAGAAAGTTTTTGAAAGGTTGAGAGCCGCGGGTTTGGTTATAAACTTAGCCACGTGTGAGTTTGGCAAAGCTAAGGTTGTTTTTTTGGGGCATGAGGTCGGTTTAGGGCAGGTGGCTCCCAAACAGGCAAATCTTGAAGCGATCATGAATTTGAAAAGTCCTGGAAATGTCCGTGAGGTAAGGCGGGTCTTGGGTATGACGGGATATTACCGCAGGTTTATAAAAAATTTTTCAGATCTTGCTCAACCTCTGATTCAATTATTAGAAAAAGGTCGTAAATTTTTGTGGACTTCCCAGTGTGAGGAAGCATTTAATAACTTGAAAACAGTCCTGATGTCGAATCCCATTTTGTCCTCCCCAAACTTTCAAGAACCTTTTATTGTAGCGGTAGATGCTAGTGATGTAGGTATAGGTGGTGTATTGTTTCAGCGGGGTACTGATGGGAAGTACATCCTGTATCTTATTTTAGTAAAAAACTCCTACCTGCTGAAAAGAGGTATTCTACCATAGAAAAAGAAGCTCTCGCATTGGTTCGATCTCTAGTACATTTTAAGCCTTATGTGACTAATTTTACCTTTCCCATACAGATTTGGACGGACCATAACCCATTAGTATTTATTGAGAGGATGAAGGGGGCTAACCAAAGAATATTCCGTTGGGCACTTCAGTTACAAGAGTTCAATCTGAACATCCAACATGTGACAGGTTCCGAGAATAGGATCCCTGATGCTCTTTCAAGGGCTTGAATTAGTCTGGTTTTTGTTGGACATGTTCTTCCTAGTATTCATTATTTTTATGCTATGAATACTAGAGGTTGCGAGTCTAGCCCAGAGCTCGTAACTGGTTTCAGGTATTTGGTTTGTATTTTGTGAGTATTACTGCTGTCCTTCCCAGCATGCATTATTTTTATGTTATGGATGCTGGAAGTTACGAGACAGCCCAGAGCTCGTAACATTAGAGGACTATCCCTCATGATGAGTTGGCTTATTTGGTATTTCTAATCTCATGTCTCTTGTATGGACTCATATCTCTTCATGGTATAATAATTTGAGAATTTTTGTTTACTAATTTATAACCCTTAATATTTTTGATAATTGAATTATTTTCAGCTTGTTTAGGTTTGACTTACCCACAACCTAATGTTTCTTTTTTCAGTGTGTGTACAAGAGTTGGAATGAGTGAGTTTAGCTTAGGACAAATTTAGATTTATCATTGCAAAAAAATTTTTTTTTTGTAGTTCATGCTTTGTTGGTAGATTAAGGTATATGTTATTGTTTAACTTTATTGTTTAGACATTGTTGCTGTGTTCTTGTCATTTGTTTAAAACCAAAGGTTATTTATATTTTTTTTCCAGAAAGTTGTTTTTAAGATTTGATTTATATGCTGGTTTTCTCTAGTATGTTTGATATACCACCGTACTTATAAAAAATTTTTTGTAAAATTTTTTTTTTCGGGGAGGAAGGTATCAGGTTAGGGAGAGAATTTAACGTAAAGATTTTGCTTCCTTTGTTTTTGGATCTGTAAGAACAAGTTTTCTGTATGAATTTAAAGTTAGTTTTTAAGTTAATTTTAAGGATTTAGTATCAAGGTTAACTTTTGTTTTTGTAAAGTTTAGTTTAAGCCAATAGTGCAGTATTTTGTGCAGTAAATTAGTGCAGTGGTGTTTTGCGACTCTTCCTCCCCGCTAAGTGTTTAAGTGTCAGTGCTGTGTTTAACGCTTGTTTTTTTTGTTTCCGGGGAGTGATGTTGAACGACGTGGCTTTTGGCCTTTGGCCGTTTTTGAAGAATAGTTCGGGACTGTTTACAGCTTATGCTTGACCCTCCAGCTGCCTGCCTGTGATTTTTTTTGGACGTCGCCCTTTGCCTCCTCCGTGTGCTTTTGGAGGTTTCTTTCTCTACGGGAGAACTTGTCTTGGTGAGACTTATCACCTTGCTGATCACGGCTCCATATAATTTTGTCTGGGTAGTGTGTGCGTTTCCTGACGAACCCGGGAGAGTGGAGTTTCCTGATGAACCCAGGGAGCCTTTAGGAGTACACTGCCCGACGGACCGAGTTTCATCTGGCATCTGATTTTGCACCTTGCAAGGGCTTGGTTGTACCTGCGGCTGTGGAGGGAGCTGTGTCAGCTCGTTAGGAGGCCAGTAGGGTGGCTTACGCCAGGTAAGAGTGAATAACTCGATTATTGTGATGTCCCCCGTCTTCTGGTGTTAGTTCCTGGCCCTGACCGTTTGCGACGGATTTCTGTGTTCCCCTTTCAGGATAAGGAATTACGTGAGGTGGTGTATTATCGCCAGACTATTACTCCTTTATATATTTTGTTTGGTAGTTTAAGTTATTTGTTTAACTATTATATATATATTATATGTCCCATTTGTGGGGGTTTTGTTGTTGCCCCTTTATCGTTATTATTATTATTATTATTATTATTATTATTATTATGATTATTATTATTTGTGTGTCCAGTCGTTGGAGTGTTGAAGTCTTTGTAGACCAGTGTATTGCTGTGGCGTATTTTGTTGGTTTAGTTTATAAAATTTAGGTAGGAGGTTAAGGATTTTCCTAGTTGTAATTTCTCTTACTTCTTTCTTTCTGCATTATAAGTAGGTAGTGGTTTTGTTTAATTGCCGGCTATAAAGACTATTGAGTAATTTTGAGACGTTCTTTCTTTTTTCTATGTTAGGGTCTAGTTATTAGTTTTAGGAGATATGGTATCATTGCCTAAATATAATTCTTACTATCAGTCCTGTGATGCAAAGGAAGTAATTTTTTTTTTTGGTGTGTGTTTTTTTTTTTTTATAAATAAATATTGTTAATTTTTGCTCGGTGTTTCCGTTCCTGCCTTAACTGTGTGTAGAGTGTGCTATTACCATCTTTTCCAGTTGGCTATTTTATTTTGCTTAAACCTGGAAGTTACGTCGCCAGCCAAAGGGGCGTAACAATATATATATATATATATATATATATATATATATATATATATATATATATATATATATATATATATATATATATATATATATATATATATATATATATATATATATATATATATATATATATATATATATATATATATATATATATATATATATATATATATATATATATATATATATATATATATATATATATATAAATATAATATATATATATATATATATATATATATATATATATATATATATATATATATATATATATATATATATATATATATATATATATATATATATATATATATATATATATATATATATATATATATATATATATATATATATATATATATATATATATATATATATATATATATATATATATATATATATATATATATATATATATATATATATATATATATATATATATATATATATATATATATATATATATATATATATATATATTCCATTCGTCCCTTCAGCCTGTTAGCTAGGCAATCAAATTTAATGGCTGCTAGTGGAGACGCCATTAAGGGGGCGTTGAACTTACGTAGGCCTAACGCCCCCCCCATATCACCTGATTTGGGGGAAAACATACCGACCTCTTAGCCCCAGTGTCGTATGGTGTTTGGGGGGTTAGAAAGCAGTTAGGGACAAAATGACCATTTAGTGCTATAAGTGGGCTGCTATGCTGACTCTTAGAAGACTTAGCTATAAGACCTATCTCCCTATGACCTTTGGCTGGCTGTTGACTGCTTTCAGATCGACCGATCTCCTGAGCCAAACCCAAAAAATCGAATGAGATGCCCTGCGACCTGGCTGCTGACAAGGACTCCATCACAAAACACCAACGTATCAACTTGGTGCGGCCCTTCTTCTCCCTTCAAAACTGGCCAATCGCGAGACTCCTGAGGCCAAATTTCATCTTTTGCAATGAGCTCAATGCACAGAAAGAATAAGGTACATCTGGAATCAGTCTAATGCCAGTATCTTTCTCTCCTCGTGAATTTCTCTCCATTTTCAGTATTTCCAACTTTTCATTCTCCTAAACAAAGCCCCCTTTTTTTCAATCAGCCTTAGCAAGCCCCTCATGAATTGTTCCAAGCTCAAATGAAATTAGTTCAGTGACAATTAGATCATTCCAACCATAGCGTTACCATGTGCTAATTAAATCTAATTGATCAATTCCTCCATCATGCATAAGTAATTTCATGTGAGAGAAAGTCACTGGATTTGAATGCTAACCTGGAATTCTCTTCCAGAATCCTGTTAGCTGGCTCTTTGAGAGGTCTGCCCCTGCCTTGTGAACCAAAATAGCTTAGACATTTAACTGCCATCCTGCTACGTGCAAGAGTCTTCTGTTTACGCAGTTCCGGGGCACTAGACAGTTCCCCCTTAATGAACCCGTTACATTAACAACGAAAAAACGTTTAACTAGTCAGCATTAGTCATTAGAGCCTTGAACTATTTCAGGGTGGTAGTATTTGACTCGACGATTTGCTATGCTGTGTCTAGCTTTTATTGCACCTTGTATGTGCTTGCTTGCTACTCAGTCAGCCCTTAAATATTAATTTCCTGATTGCTTCATTTGTAAATAAATTCAGTTTAAAGGATTTACTGGTTATAATTTACCAAGGCGACCTCCACTTATCTGTTTACTTAGATGTGATATCAAGGTAAGTCAGTTTATTCATTACATTTATCGCTTACATTCTGAGCGTTTTGTGTTGGCTTTCAAGGCAGTGAATCAAAAAATCCATTTTCATTCTTTCAACCGGCCTCAGAATGTAACATTAGCAAACTTGCCAGAGATCTTAGTCAACTAGTAACACTAGCTTCGCTATTACTAAACTAGGAAGAACATGAACCGAGAAATGATATATAATTCATAAATAATTTAATTCCATTGTTCACAAAGCTAAAAATATAAGGGTGACAGAACCGAACCTAAAGATAACAAGGTAAGGGTTATTATTATAATTGTTGTAAAATTAAGGATACGTTAGTAACAGATAGGAAAAAAAGTGTATTAAAAAAAGTGATTAGCAGTAAATCTCTTAGTTAGAATATCATATGGGATAAAGGAGAGAGAGCAATAGTTCTTAAGTTAGCGATGCAGAACACCTGCCCGCGAAATTTCGCGTTGTAAGAAGAATAGCAGCAGTGTTGTGATGCCAGAAGACTGATCGTTAGAAATTAGGAAGTCCTTTGCCAGGGATTTATTGCATGTGTTAGCCATGAACAGTTAGCTAAGAGTGTTGTTCGTAAACAGTTACGGCAGAGGAAGTGTACAATTCCTGTGTGTGTAGTTCGAAAATTCATGTTGTTAAAATACATGTGACGACCTCTTGCAGTTTGACGCTGTACCAGCTTGGGGCATGCGCCTTCCCAGCGTCTAACTCCCACAATTCAAAGACCGTCATATCCAGTTCAAATTTACATTTAATGTTTCAAGTAAAGTAAAAGCATTACTGATGTTTTGAGTTAAATAATTCGATTTTGAGTATCAGCATCCATAATTCAGTCAGAAAACTTGAGTGTTATTTTCTTAAATTTGAAATCACCATCGATTGTTGTATCACTTGAACGACGACAACAGGCAGCCATTAGCTGTTTCTCTCAAGCACAACCAGTTCCACTTTTCATCATTCACTCAGCGATCGGAAGGCCATTTCTTTTCGCCCCCTAACGTAAAACCTAACGAAAAATCTTGATAGTAATTTGAAAACCCTTTCCACCACATAACTTGTCATGACGGGAGCTACCTATTAAATTACGTAAATACCAAAAGTACATATTAAAAAAAAAAAAAGTTCCAGCGTAAATTTTCATAATGTAATTTCTCATAAGAAGAAATTAGCGTAAATTAAATCATGCAACAAATACGTTTCCATACAAGTATAGTCTCAGAGAGAGAGAGAGAGAACGAACTCTAATATTCTTCCATCATAACAAGGAGAATACTAAAATTTAATAAATGAGTACGGGAAAATAAACCCACTAATTCATAAAGCCAAGTACAATATTTTTTTCCTCATTTTAACACAAAACTTTGATCTTTTATATCCCCCATCAATTCTTTCTTTTACTCATTCGCTCACAGAGCGAAAATTTACATATGCGCCGGTGTTCATTGAATTGTCTCCCATATCTATTTTCACATTAAGTGCTTCAGCCAGAGGGGTGAACTCTCGTGCGTTTCACAGAGCATATGTACAACCATTTAATAACAGTTATCAACTGTCGTTCAGGAGTGGGTTCCCATTATCCAAGACTTGCATATACTGCAAGCACCAAATTGCACATTCAGTGCAAACCCCAAAACCTTTCCTTATGTCAGGAAGAAGGCTTCCTTTCCTCATGTCAGGGAGCAACCACTAGTTCTTAGAACTAGCCACCCACGAGTGCAAGCCTAAGGGTTTCCCCTTCCACAGTGCCACTAATATGAGGCACTGCCAAGAACTTAAGTTACTGAAGCACTTACCTTTCCACTTTCCCTTTTACTCCTTACTCACATTCTGCCTTGGGCAGGGTGCCATTTCCTTCAGTGCAGTTTGGTTGCACCGCCTTTTAGTCCTGTTCCCTGGAACACCCTGGCATCCCAGTGCCACCAAGACATAGTACTCACACATAAGCCACTGCACCTGTTCCTGAGATACAGAAAGCCAATGACAGTGCATCCGCCCATAAGGACCTTTGCTCCTTCAGGATCACTTCCCCTTTACAAGCATGTCCGCCCATAAGGATCATTATTCCTTCAGGATGGTTCCATCAGTGTGACCTTCGCACGGCACACTCTACTACAGTGCCACCTTATTGAAAAGGCGACACCGCACTGAAGTGCCACCGAATTACAGGACACTTCCCCACTGTCGCAGACCATTTCCCCAAGTACGTCCAGTCAACCAAATTAGATGCCCTTACCTACCAGAAACATGGCGGCAGACAATTACAGAACCTTCATGGATCTGGGGAAGGTGGCAGGTCTCACAGGATCAGAACTCACCAAGTGGGTCAAGGAACAGCTGGATGACTTGGCCAAGCAAGAGAAGGAAGAAAGACTGGAATGGTGGAATTATGAAGCCAAACAGAGGAGATATGAAGAAGATAGAGAGGAACGGAGAAGACACCATGAATTAATTCTCAAAGAAAGGGAGCTCAAGCTGGAGAAGGCAAGGAAGGAAAGTGCTTAAGCTATGGCGATCCAATAAGCCTCCAACCCCACACCCTCTGCACCCAATGCTCTGGTCTCAAGCATTAATTCCCTAGTCCCTAAGTGGACTGAGGAAGAGACTGAAGCGTGGTTGGAGGAGATAGAGACGCTCTTCAAAAATTACAACACCACTGAGAAAGACAGGGCCTTAGTGCTTACTAAGCACGTGGAAGGAAAATCTAAGGCAGCCCTCCGTTCACTGGAGAAGAGTCAAAGAGGCATCATGCTCTAAGTTTGTAAGGTCATCACAAAAGCCTATGAAATAACCCTGAAGACAACAGTTCCGAGGTCTTGCCAAGGAAGTTGGCAGGTCCTGGATGGAATGGGCCTGCCACAAGACCCAGTCTGGTACCTGCTGGTTTGACTCCCTGTCATGCAATACCTTTGAAGACTTATTCAATTGGATCATGCTGGAGGATATTTTCCAATGTGTGCCTGGGCTCCTTGCTGTGTATCTCAGTGATAAGCAGCCCACCACAGTTATGCAAGCCTGTCGTATGGCCGATTCATGTGAAACTTACAACCAGTCCCACAGCATGTCTCACCGCTGCATAGTGCCACCCGGGTATCTCTCAGGCTAGACTCGCCTGAAGAATGGATTTCCTAGCAAGAGCAAGCCTACAAGACTATGTGCACCCACTGTAAGAAGTTCGGGCACACTGAATCTGATTGTTGCTACAAGTTGGGCAACAACAACCTACTACCAACAACCAAAACTCCTCTCCCTCTACGTCTACTCAATCTTCTCCACCGACAGTCACCATAGGGAAATCAGCCCATTCAAAGGGACCCTGCCGAGACTGTGGAACTCCAGGGCACTATACTGCCACATACCCTGGTTGCCCAAAGCATATCCCCTCTAACAAGCATGTCAACCTGATTAGTACCATGACCTCCGTGGCCGTGCCGCCAGATATGTCTCACCCCGGGCAGGTCTGGACTCCATCCATCTCAGTGGCACCCCTGGATGGCTCTGGCTTACCAGTGAACCTGCCGGCTATGGTAGACACTGGCTTCGATATTAGCCTGATTGACCAGGCCCAAATGCCAGCCAGTGCCACTGTTGATGAAAAGACCAGGTGGACGATGACTTGGATAGAGGAGCAGGCCAAGACCATTCCCACAGTTGAACTTCAGGTAACCACCCACCGGGGCACCCAACCTTACTGCCTTGGTGTGGGGAATAAAATCAGGCATGGAGTGGAGTTACTGTTGGGACGAGACTTCCTTTGGGGTTGTCCTCCTCCAGTGCCCCTCTGTTGTCTAGCTACCTCCACCAGGGAGGCCTTAGCTCCAAAACCACCTGACTGGGACCCCGCCACCGTGACAGGTGTGGCCCCTGTTATCCCTACCTTCCACTCACTAAGGTGTTTGACGGAAGGGGCACTCTCCATGCAACTCCAGGTCCAATCCTCGATCCTTACCAAAGGATGGCCACCAAAAGTTTCCTCCCTCACCACAAAAGGAAATCGCCAGGTACTGCCGCAAGACCTGTAATGTAACTGGGCACTCAGTGAATTGGGCAAGGTGCCCTAGCAAGCAAAATGCAGCGGACACCACACCCAAAACCATTTCATGATGGTCTGCCCTCCACCCAAGACGGGAATCTCTGTCTCCCACTACCTCAGGTGCACCGAGGGGTTTTCCACTCCTTGGTCCCTTGTCAGCCACACCTGACTCCAATTCTCTGCGAGTACCACTTGAGAGCCCTGAGCAGTGCCAAGCTCTGCCTATCTCTGATGTAGCACCTCCAATAACCTTAATCTCTGTACCTGGCCCCAAGTTAGTGCCAATGCCGGATCCAAATCATGTTACAGATCCTCCTATGGGAGATCCTCCAACCCTCACCGAACTGATCATTGCCAACTGTGAGCCTACGACCCCTGACATTTCTTCTTCTCAATCATTTTCATCTGCTGAGGATGAACCTCTGGCAGACCTTAACATTACGCCTTCTCTGGTCGACCAGGAACTGTCCGGCCAGTTTTACTTTTATGAAGGTTGTCGCAACAGCCGAAGTAAGGATCCTGCCCAGAGCTACTAGGGCTACCTCTGATCCTGCTCCTGATGGCACTTCTGGGCTTTCCCCAGAGTTGGTGCCCTCATCACCTCCTAGGAACCAGAAGAAGAAGAAGAAGGGGCAGAAGAGATCCAATTAATCAATAAGAGCCTCAAGCTCTCCTTGATACTTGTGTCCCATTGACACAGTGCCATTTCCATCTCAGAGTGATCCTGGCACCTACCCAGAGGAATGAACTTATTATAAAACAATCCAATTCTTAAGCTGGTACACCCCTGACCACTTACCATAATTAACCCTTTAGATTTCTCATGTCCAAAATCATTGCGTGTCTTATTTAGCAAAGAATTGCGTAATTCATAATTAAGAGCATTTAGTTAGGTCAGTGTCATTTAATTTAGTACTAGGGCCATAGGATAGTAGACCATGTCAACAAGATACATTTACCATGTACCCGTTGCCTAGGAGTAGAGTTCCCCTGTCATCAGAGACTGCCAGTAGAAGTCTTTAGATACCTTTGCATAGGCGTTAGGCTCTTCTGTAGTAAGAAGTTAGCAAAACTAGTATCCCCTCTGAGCAGTTAGGTAGGTCCTTCTAGCTAGCTGCAGTGTAAAAGCACAACTCATTTAGGGAAGCTAACTGCCTAGTTGAGACAAATGCCTTTTTAAAGGGGGGAGCTTTCATACATATTCTATTCGTCCCTTCAGCCCATTAGCTAGGAAATCAAATTTAATAGCAGCTGGAGGAGATGCCATTAAGGGAGGGGGTGAAATTACGGAGGCCTACCCCTCCACCAATATCACCTGATTTAGGGGAAAACATACCGACCTCTTAGCCCCAGCATCGTACGATGTTTGGGTGGTTAGAAAGCTGTTAGGGACAAAAAGACCATTTAGGGCCATAAGTGGGCTTCTATGCTGACCCTTAAAAGACTTAGCTATAAGATCTATCTCCCTACGACCTTTGGCTGACTGTTCACTGCTTTCAGACTGACTGATGTCCTGTGCCCAACCCAAAAAATCGAATGAGACGCCCTGCAACCTGGTCGCGATTATATCAGCTTGGTGTGGCCCTTCTTCTCCCTTCAAAACTGGCCAATCGAGAGATGCCTGTGGCTGAAATTCGTCTTTTGCAATGAGCTCAATGCACAGAAAGAATAAGGTACGTATGGAATCAATCAGTCTAATGAATTTCTCTCCATTTTCAGTGTTTCCAACTTTTCATTCTCCTAAACAAAGCCCCTTTGCTCAATAAAATGAATTAACCCCTCCTTAGCAGGTGGGACTAATTACGTCACTGGGAATCTTGATTTCCGGTGATATTTGCACAAGTAAGCTTCACAGGTGAGGCGTTTATGGCATTCTTTAACGACTGCAATGTTGATTTTTTCTCGCCAATGTCGTGCCAATGTTTGGCTATGTAGTCACGACACTTCTGTTTCGATCGTCATTCCTTCAACGATTTCAGTAGATTATACTCGCGCCCTGTTTATACTACCTGAGCATAACACATCCTGTTTTGCTATTCTCTCTCTCTCTCTCTCTCTCTCTCTCTCTCTCTCTCTCTCTCTCTCTCTCTCTCTCTCTCTCTCTCTCTCTCTCTCTGTTCTTTTTATTCCAATCTCTTTCTCTCTCTCTCCCTCTCTTTGTCCTGTTTCATCATTACACTATTCTCTCTCTATGTCTCATTTCTCTCCCTCTCTCTCTCTATCTCTCTCTCTCTCCCTCTCTCTCTCTTTGCTATTTATCAATTGATCACTGATTCTCTTCTCAGTTCTTTTTCTCTCTGTTATATTTACGTTATTCATATATCATTATACATTACATCACTCAGTCACCTACCAAACATTGTCCTCAATGTTTAAATAAACATAATAAAATGGAAACAAATAAAATGGATTCAAAACATAACAATGGATATAATACAAATTGTTTCTCCAACTGTGGAGTAAAAGATATAAGTTCATAAAAACATAAAAAAAAAATTATATTAAAAGATCAAACATTATTAAAATATCAAATACTGAAGGAATACATGGACAATAAGCATATGAATAATGAATAAGTTAAATCATATTTTTATGTAACAATTAATGTTAACATCAAATTTTAGTTATTTTCATTATAAAGTTCTTCCAATATCTCTTGTATTTTTCTGATAAGATTTTTCACTATTATGATAAGTAATACAACAGCAATCAATATTACCATCAGATTTACAAATGGTAAAATTTGGGAGACAGTTTCCTTATAGTAGAAATATTCATCAACATAGTTCAAATTTTTAAGCTTCATTAATTCTAACAGACAACTTAAATTCATTTATTTTGTATGAGTAATTCTTATATGACACATGTTTGTTGAAGTTATATGTTGTGAAAACATGAGGTTCATAATAGAATTGGTTTGCTATCACTAACTGACATGATGTTGTAAAAGATTTAACATTTGTAACCCTTTTTTCTGTGCTAATGTTGTGACCTTTGAATATAGCTACAACAGTATCTAGTGAAAATACAAAGATTTCTTGGTCAATTATAAATGCTTCAAATGTTTTCTCATTATTTGTGGTACATACATCTTTTTCTTTGTTTTGGTTTAACACAATTTCTTGAATACATGGAAAAGCATTTATACTCTTATACAGGTTACCAAAATTACAAATATATTTTTGTTCTTTTAACAGAGTACATTCATTAAATTGTTTATCAGTGACGAATGACAATAGTAGAGCGTGTTCTTCTAATGCAAAATGCTTGATTGTTCTCTTTTGAATGATTGCTAGAGTGTTAATTAACATAGGAAATGGGTATGCAGCGATTAATGTGTTAGTGATCCTAGTATTGAAAGGTACAATCAAAATAATTTTATCATAAAACACTTTGGCATTTATTAAACTATAGTACATGAATACATCTTCTACAAGTGGCTGAAAGTGTTTTTCCATGATGCAAAACCTAATCATGTCTTCTAATTCTTTAGGAGTGATTAGTGTTGGGCTTAAAATACCTTTATAAGCAAGCAAAATGGCATTTAATGTTTTTTTGTTCCTGTAACATCACTTCACTTTCTAGAGCAAATGTATTTAAAAACTGTATGTTTTCCAACTTATTCATTTCATTTGTAATATTCTTATTTACCCTATTTATAAAATTTTTCAGTTGTTCTATTTGTTCTTCATTTTGATTTTGTGATGTTATTACTTTATTTATCACTGTCCCTCTTGCTGCGGCCCACTTTTCTAGTCTGTCTATTCTCTCTTTTTCCTGTTCTACATTTGCTTCGGTAGCAACTCCAAATAATGTGTTCAAAGGAGTTCCAATGAAGGGTAAGAGGGATCTCTTTGACCTTTTAAGAGCGGTATTTTCTATTTCTATGTTTATTTTTTCTAACAATTGAATAACACGATTATTATTACCCCTCTGTAGGATTGATTTCATGTCCCTTTGAATTGCATTTAATTTTTCTCACTATTTAACACTGTTGACATGTCAATACTAATGATTCCTAAGTCTTTAATCATTTTGACATTTTCATGTCTTTTCAACAATGATCCCTTTCTTATCTCAACCTCTGAAGAGATGAGTCAAAATAGGACCATTACAATGATGAGCCGCATTTTTGCATCTGTAAGAAGAGACTTTTATCAGATTTTCTTTATGTATATAGTTTTCACTACATACATTATATTTATGATGTTTTCAGTCTAATTCACATACATAAACATACATACATATATTTAACTCCGTCTGTTTCATAGATTATAATCCTTTGTTTACAACATTGACTACAGCATTTTCATGTCTTATGTTGTCTATAACTTCAGTGGACCATGGATCTGTTTTTACCACTTTTATATGATTCCAGTGAACTACTTTTTCCTTTAGACCACTTTCATTAATTACTCTATATTTGTTTAATTTTAAAACTTGGGAGATGCCTTTGGCCCTTCTAGAACATGATTTTGTACATAAATTTCAGTACCTACGTAATGTCTTGTTTGATGGTACTTTTATTATAATATTTGGCATGAGTGTTATGAACCTCTTTTACTTTTGCCCTTGTTTTCATGATTGTCTCGTAAATACGTCTGGTGGTCTTCCATGCAACATAGCCTTCATAGTTATAAGGTATGTCTGGGTGATGTTGCATCGTCTAATAATGTGTTAGGCATTCTTTTCTGATAACCATACATATAGCAAATAATGTGAGGATTCTCCCATTGTCTCATTTATAGTATTATTCAAGGTGAACTGTACGTCTTCTATTGCTAAGTCCCAATCTTCTGTCCGTAGGCTCACTAAAGTTTTCAGGATATCCTTTAGTTCGTTCTACTGCTCCGTTAGAACTTGGTTTATAAGCGGTTATTTGACACTTATTTATTTAATTAAATTCACATAATTTCTTTAAAAGATCACTAGTAGATTCAGCAGTATTATCAGAAAGAACTTGTGGACATGAATGTCTTGTGATAATTCTAGATTTAAGAGCTTCTGCTATTGTAGCGGCATCTCTGTTCCTTACTGGTGCGATTTCTACGTATCAAGTTAGTCTAAGAAGACTAATATTTGTCTATTTCCTCTAATAGCCCTTGGAAATGGACCTAAAAAGTCCATAGTTACTACTTGAAATGGAATTAATTCTGATGGATATTTTTCAAGTGGAGCTTTAAGATTTATGTTATCTTTATATTGATTACAAACTATACAGTTTTGTACAAAGTTTTCGGCATCTTCACTGCAATGAGGCCAAAAATAATTTCTGGTTGTGATTCTGCTTGTCTTTATAATTTCTGCATGTCCTGCTAACTTATATGACTGTGTTAGTTCTAAAACTTCTCTGATTAGTGTTTTTGGGATGTATAGACGAGAAAAACCATTCTTCTCTGTTGGCTTTTGAAACAACAATCCATTTATCAATTGAAAATCAGGTTTTAAGGATTCATCTAGCATTAACTGTCCTACTATTTGTCTGATTTCTGCATCATATTCTTGTTGTATTTTTACTTTTTCTAGATCTAAATCTACTACTTGGCAACTAAAGCAAAAGGTATTAGTGGTAATGCATTTTTCTGTTTCTTCCTGAGATCTGGACAATGCATCTGCCAAGGTGTTAAATTTCCCTGGAATATATCTGAATTCTGGGGCAAATCCTAATACACTAATGAACCATCTATTGAACTTCATGTTGTTGGTAAAGGCTCTCTTTTTAAATAAGTCACAAATGGGTTTGTGATCAGTAGGCTCCTTATGACATGAAAGTATGTGTCTAAATTTGTTTAAACCCCAATATAAAGCTAAACACTCTCTTTCTGTGGTACTATAGTTTCTTTCTGCTGGATTTAAAACTACTAGAATAATATACTGCCCTCATTCTAGTTTTCCTACTCCTGTACTAGATGCATCACAAGCTAAGTGAAAGTTTTTGGAAAAATCTCGGTAGACTAAAACAGGGTTTCTGGTCATTTTGCTCTTTAGTGTTTGAAAGGCTGTTTCTTGTTCATCCTTCCATTCATAATTAATATCCTTCTTCGTGAATTCTGTCAAAGGTTTGGCTATAGTAGCAAAACCCTTTATAAAAGGTCTATAATAACCTTCCCATACCTAGGAACCTTCTTAATGCTTTCAAATTAGTGGGAGTTGGGTAATCAATTATTACCTTTATTTTGCCTGCCTGCATGCGCAGTCCATCTCCACTAATTACATGACCCGAATATTCTAAGGATTTCATCAGGAATTGACATTCTTTAATTTTATTATTAGTCATGCAATTCTTAATCTTTCTAGGACCATTTCTAATGTTCTGAGGTGACTTTCTAAGTCATTGTTAAAAATTATAACATCGTCCAAGTATACTGCAAGATTTTCTATATCTCCTAGAATTTGTAACATTAATCTGACAAATGTTAATGGGGCTGATGTGAGTCCAAATGGCATTACTTTAAACTATAAATGTTCTTTATGTGTGCTGAAGGCTGTGAATTGTTTAGATTCTTCATCCAGAGGTACTTGCCAATATCCACTATGCAAATCTAAGGATGAAAATACTTTAGCCCCTCCTAATTTAGCTAACATGTCTTGGATTGCCGGCATGGGTATTCTATCTGGAACTGTGTTGGAATTTAACTTCCTGTAATCTATTACAAGTCTCCAACTACCATCCTTCTTTGGAACAAATAACAATTGGGAATTATATGGAGATTTAGAAGGTATTACTACTTCCATCTCTTTTCATTTCCTCTATCAAATTGTCAACTCTGGGTTTCTAGATTATTGGTAATCTGTAATTAGGAATAAAAAATGGCTTGGCTCCACCATCTAACAAAATTCTATGTTGTAGAACATTTGTTCTTCTTATGTTATCTCCTTGTATAGCTATTACATTTCTGTATCTAACACCTGAATTAACTTGTGTCTATTTTCTGGAAAATCTGTTATATTTACGTCTGGATTTATTTGAGAGTTTTGGCCATTTATAGAGAAAAATGCCTTTTCTTCTACTGTTAGTAAAGGATTCTTAATAGGAATTCCTATGCAAAAGACAATACCTGCGTATGGTGTTAGTCTGTTATCACTGTTCATGTGGACGAGAGAATTATCCATTCTGACAAAATCTGGCAATTCTTCATTCAATAATAGAACATCCTTATCCTTTACATCCTCTTTTGATCTGAAATATATTTTTGTTAAACATTTTGGATACGAAGTTACTTCCCTGTTGAGTACAAATTGTACTTTATCTTCATCAGCTGTGCTAACACAACATATTTCTTCTTCTTCTATGTCTGAAAAATAGCAAAGTTCTGCATCTCCAGTGGTTTCTTCTGTTAATTCTGTTATACTATTTATGCCTGATTTATTTATTATATCTAAGAGCAATACTTCATTTAATATTTTCCCTTCACTTTCACAACTTATTAATACATTGCTGCAATCATAGGTATAGGCGCTTTGATTTTCGTTAGATTCAGTATTTTGGTGATCACCATTATTTATATCTGAGTAATTGTTTATATCTTAGTATATATCACCTGTATCTGCACATCTCAACAATTCTGTATTCTGAAATAGTGGGAATTTTTCTTTGTTATCTGTTTCTACTTTATCTTGCTTGTTCTGGTTACTTATCTGCTTTTCCTGTACGTATGTTTCGCTTGTCGAAACTGTCTCAGACAAATTGATCAGATTTGGGTGAAACTTTTCTTCGTCAAGCGTAAAACATACGCACTTCTGATTATCCTGTTTCAGGCTAATCTTTCCTTCACTACTATCCAATATTATTCCACATCTCCTCATTAAATTAAATGAGAACAATACTTGTGTGGGAAAAATTCTGTCTTCTAAAACTAGAAAATTTTCAGTAAATTTATGTGACAAAATCTCTATTTCTAAGTTTACATTCCTCAGACTTTTAATCTGTTTCCCTGCTATTCCTTTTATTACTCTATTTTGACCCTGAATCTGAGTTTCTGCAATGCCTAAATATCTTGTTGAAGTGATTTTATCAATTATATTTACAGTACTACTTGAACCAATGAGTATTGTACAAGTCTTTCCATTTACTGGAAGTTTTACAATAGGCAGATCCTTTCTATTTATTCCTTTCTCTTTCATGGAAAACATTACTTCTTTGCTATGTAAATAGGAAAATGCGGATGAACCTTCATTTCCCATTGCAACTTTTTCTACTTTTTCTCTTTCGTCACCTCACCTTGAAGGGATTTACTTTCTTTTCTTTGTAAAGGGGTTAATTGTCACTGACTGGCTGATTTATTTATATTTGGGCGACTGTCATTTATATCTGTAACCTCTCTATTGGCTTTCTTATTATTGAACCAACAGTTTTTAGTTAAACTCCCGATCTTTTTGCAAACCGCATAGATTCTAGGCTTTCTGCATTCATTAGTAGAATGACTGGTATACCCGCAGTTTTCACATGTTATTTTTGGTTTAGCTCCTTGAGATGAATTATTCTCTGGGTTTGAATGATTTGTTTTTGAATATTGACTCTTATGATATCTTATGGGTGGATCAAGGAATGGTGCATTCCTCGATTGATTCTGTCTTCCTTTCTGGTTTGGATTCCTAGTATTTTGTGCATACTTCCTTTGAAATGAAATTTGTCTATGCCCTACTTGTCTGGAATTATCATTATACTTGTTATTTCTGTTATATGAATCATGGGTATTTCTGCCTTTCCTTTCATTTGTGTTTCTGTTACCCCTACAAATTCCTCAGAAAAATCTATCTCTTTTTTTCTGGATTTCATGCCTCATTGATATTAAAGCTGTAAGGCTATCACTTTTAGGATCAATTTTAACATTCTTGAAAGCTTTCTTTTCCTTATCTCCAAGAGCGTTGTATATCGTTCCAAATGACAAGTAATTTAAAAAATATCTCAAACTGACTAAATCATTTTCTTCATCACCAAAAGCATTCCTATCTCCCATGGTGATGTTTGTATTTCTTAAGTCTTCCATCACCTTGTGTGTTGATTCTTCAATATAGGTATGAAGATTTGCTATGGATTCTCCATCATAATGCTGGGTAAGGAACTTATTAATATTATGTAAGGCATCACTCTGACTTACTGGTTCCCAGATTGATAAACAAATTCTTTTAAATTCAGTTTACGTGGTTAAATTGTTGAACCTAACTGAATTCAAAGTTCTATGTGCATCACCACTTTCTGAACTAGCAAGAAGCAAGGCTTTGTTAGTTTTAGCTCTTTCATCTGTTATTCTCCCTGATGATATGTGACTGTCTGCATCCTCTAACCACTGGTTTACAGAATATGATTCTAACCAATTTTTGTCAGGATTTGAACTTTCAACGCCTCCACAGAATCGTGTGGCTTGCATAATGATCGCTGCTTTCGCCATTGTTCTAAACTGAAATGTGTTAATATTGTTATTATTATTAGTATTATTGCTACTTGTGTTAGCACTTCCTTGAGTAAATGATATTCGTGAACTTTGCAACTGGAATTTGACTTTGTCTAACTGTTGTTGGTCTGAATTGGTAATGTCTATTTCTAATTGCATTCCTCAATGCATCAAACGAATCCTGCATTACAACTTTATTCTATAAATCATAAGAAAATGTATACACAAATGTACACCAGTATTCAAAAATATATCATCAAAATTCCTATCTATCAAACATCCAAAAAAAAGTCAAAAGTTAAAAAATTTCAGAGAGAACCATAAAAGCTTTATATACTTTATAAGAGAGAATTATATACCTTCCGAGAGAGATAATCAAAATACACTTACTGAGAGAGAGAATTAAAAATGACTTTCAGGTCATGACTTACTTAGTTCGGTTGTTTAACTGTTGCTCTTCACTTTTTCCATTCTGCGGTCAACACAAAGGTGTTGTTTTCGTTTGTTGTAGACACGTTGTATCCTGCTGGTCTGGAATAAAATTGTATTTTCCCTTCTTTGCCGACCTTCGGGGATTTCTTCTGCTTCTTATGATTCACAATAATGTTTATTTTTAACCGGAATGTACGTACGTGTGAAATGCACTCATCCATTTTTTAACAGATTGTAAAAAAAATCTGTTTGGGCGTCTTTGGAAAGTCACCAAAACAAACACTACTGTTGTAGCTGCTTCACTGGATGCTTGTATTCGCATATTCACTCGTTGTTTGCGTTTTTTCTCATTGTTCATTAATGTTTCTTAGTTGTGGGTTTTCTAAGCGGTAATGTTTATAAATGTTATTTCATTTCGAATGTTTCGACTGTTGACATTTGCAGCGGGAAATGTTTTTGCTGTCATTATGATTCACTGCGTTCTGTATTATTCACTGACTTTTGTAGTGGGATGCTTATCGATTTGTTATGATTCACTTCATCACTTGTTTTTAAATTCTTGCATGTGTATGCTAACTGTTCTTTCGTTGACACTGCACTTTTACGTCTTCTTCGAATCCCACTTCTGCCACCATTTATGTTATGCTTTTCTGATTTGTTGCCTTTTATATGATGATTAGAATATTTTGTTATGTTTCTTTACCACCTTTTGTTATGTTTTTATTCGTTGCCCGTGTAAAGAAGTTTATTATTTCCTTTAGTTACTTTATCGTTTTTGGCTTTGTTATTGTAGTAGAGTTGAGTGTCAGGAGGCTTTAGAAAGACACAGTGCAGCTTTCTTACTTCATTAACACTTAGTAAAATATGCAGTAATTATTTACAAGTTAAGTGAATCTATGTATGAGTCGAAGTGTGAGTTAAAGTGTGAGCCTTGCTTTCTTGAATCTGGTTACCAACCCACAACTGGTGAGGCCTACGACCTCACTCTTCTAAGACTCCTTCTCTCTCTCTGCTTCTATCTGCTGTTCTCTGCTTCTCTGCTTCTCTTCCTTCCCTTTTGAAGGATTTTTAAAATGGAATGCCCCCCCTAAAATAGGCGGCAACAGCTTCTGTCCAGCCCCTTGGTAGATGTCTAATTGGTTGAAGACTTATCTAAGGACTTCATCAGGGTATAATTAGATTAATTAACCCCTCCTTAGTAGGTGGGACTAATTACATCACGGGAAATCTTGATTTCCAGTGAGATTTGCATAAGTAAGCTTCACAGGTGAGGCGTTTGTGGCATTCTTTAACAATTACAATGTTGATTTTTTCTCGCCAATGTCGTGCCAATGTTTGGCTACGTAGTCACGACACTTCTGCTTCGATTGTCATTCCTTCAACAATTTCAGTATATTATACTCGCGCCCTGTTTGTACTACCTGAGTATAACACATCCTGTTTTGCTATTCACTCTCTCTCTCTCTCTCTCTCTCTCTCTCTCTCTCTCTCTCTTTCTCTCTCTCTCTCTCTCTCTCTCTCTTTACTATTCATCAATCTTAAACTGGTTCTCCTCTCAGTTCTTTTTCTCTCTGTTGTATTTATGTTATTCATATATATATATATATATATATATATATATATATATATATATATATATATATATATATATATATATATATATATATATATATATATATATATATATATATTTCTGACTCACATCTGGATCAAACCCAGGTCTTTCAATTGAAAGGCAAGAGCGCTGCCCACTAGGCCATACAAGTCTAAAAGAAGTTCGAACCTGAGAACAACTGCACCCAAGGAATTACCTGGGCAAGCTAAATGCTTGCATACCAGAGAGTTTTCCCCAGCTTCACGACTCAGCTGTTAGCTTGCCCAGGTAATTCCTTGGGTGCAGTTGCTCTACACACACACACACACACACACACACACACATATAAATATATATATATATATATATATATATATATATATATATATATATATATATATATATATATATATATATATATATATATATATATATATATATATATGTAACCTTAACTGTATTTTGGGAGCACCCTAAAGAATTATGTAATGCGGGTTCTGTTAGGTTAGTTGGCAAATGAATATGTTTTGTAGACAAATGTATCTATTATGTAGGCAGATGTATCTATTGTTTAGGCATATGTATATGTTTTGTAGGCAAATATATAGGCAAAGTTAGGTTAGTTTAGATTGGGTTGGGGTATGTTAGGTTAGGTTAGGTTAGGTTTGGAGGTTATGTTAGGCTAGGTTAAGGTAGGTTAGTAGGCAAATGTACTTGCTTTGCAGGAAAATGTATCTGTTATGTAGGCAGATATATCTATTGTTTAGGCTGATTTATATGTTTTGTGGGGAAATGCATGTTTTACAGGCAAATGTATATGTTTTGAAGGTAAATGTATCTGTTTTGTAGGTAAGTGCATGCTTTGTAGTTAAATGTATAGGTTATGTTAGTTCATGTTGGGTTAGGTTAGGTTGGAGTCAGTTGGGTTAGGTTTTGTAAGGTTAGGTTAGGTTAGGTTAGTAGGCAAATGTATATATTTTGTAAGCAGATAAGTCTATCGGTTAAGTAAATATATATTTTTTGTATGCAACCGCATCTGTTTTACAAGCAGATGTACATTTTTTTTAGGTAAATGTATCTGTTTTATAAGCAAAATATGTGTCTATTATATATGCAGATATATATATATATATATATATATATATATATATATATATATATATATATATATATATATATATATATATATATATATATATTTGTTTAGGCAAATGTATATGCTTTGTATGGTAATGCATCTGTTTTATAGGCAAATGTATATGTTTTTAGGTAAATGCATCTCTTTTGTAGGTAGATGTATATTTTTTGTATGCGAATGTATCTGTTTAAAAGGCAAATACATCTATTTTTCCTGTAAATGTATATGTCTTATAGTTTTTTATATGGTATAAATTTCTCTTCCATGTGTGGTATGTCTTTCCCTTTGTTCACTTTTATTTATCCAGTTCTGAATCTGTTTTTTTTCATTGCATATATTGACAAAGAAGTTTAGGAAAAACGTATAATATCATATTATAAAATAATCAAATAAGTTTCAAAGTATATGGAAAAAGCTTTATGAGGCATATGAGGATCATAAAAACAAATAAAAAAATCAAGAGGAGTAATGTGAAGGATGCTATGGAGGCATGGTTTAGAAGAAGAGGTAAAAACAAAATAATAAACCTTTTAATGATTGAAGCAAAACATTATTTTAGAATACAGTAGGGTACTTAATTCTGTGTACAAGGGAGTCTGAGACGAGCATTTGGAATACTGATGGCTGCCTATTATCTACAGAGATAGTACTGCGAGAAGTCGAAATAAGTATATTTGGCGTAGGTACAAAGTAGTGGGATAAGACAATAAATCGTGGATGGATTTTGGAATGTCGCCCCACCCCCTTTAATACGTTATATCATCAGGAGATGATAATTTCATCATTTATTTTCCCAAGGGCATGTCGCACTTTATCAAACAATCGTTCACGGTAAGCCCTCATCTCTTCCTCCAGGGAGTCATTCAACATATCATCATCTACGGTATCTGGAGGATTCGGTGTCTGGTAAACCATCATATCTTCATCCAAGGAGTCATTCAAAATATCATCATCATCTACGGCTTCTGGAGGATTCGGCGATAAAGTGTCAGGAAAGGGAAAAGAATAATATAATAAAAAAAAAAAAAAAAAATATATATATATATATATATATATATATATATATATATATATATATATATATATATATATATATATATATATATATAAGATAAATACGTATTATCACCTTTATTGTTTCATCGTTATTGTTATTGTTACTACTAAGTAGGGATAGTACAAATACTCACTGTTAGACGAAATCGATTTGCTTCTCCATCAGGACCTGTCAGACCTTGAACACTTTTCACAGTAGCAGTTAGACACTTTAAGACCGTCTATGAGCTTCCTTCGTGGGCTTTTTATTGGCATTGGAAGGTGGGGCGGGGTGATAGGACTAAGAGGGAAGTTGGTGGTTGTATGGTTAAGAACTTGTTAGGAAACGATAAAATATAAAGTTTCAAAGTATACGGAAAATGAGATAGGGTGATGTAAAAAAAAAAAAAAATGAACAAATCAACTGAGGGGTAATGTGAAGGATGCTATGGATGCATGGTTTGGAAGAAAAGGTAAAAAAAAAAAAGGTTAAACGTTTTAATGATTAAAACGAAAGACGTTTTAGAATACAGGAGAGTGCTTAATTTGGTGTGGGAAGGAGTCTGAGATGAGGGCATTTGAAATATTGATAGCTGCCTTTACGGGATGTAGTGCTGCGAGAAGTTAAATGAAGTTTACTTATTATAGGTATAAAGTAGTGGGATAAGATGATAGTTCATGGATGAATTTTGGAATGTTTCAAGTTTCAAGAAAATATAAGACTGATGAGTAAAAAAAAAAAAAAAAAAAGCTTGAAAAGTGTTAGCGAGAGTGAGTTTAGGGTGATAAATGGTAATCTGTTAACATCGCTCTCCTTATGTCGAAAAGTACTGATAATCTGGAACTCTTCGAGAGTGTAGCGAATAATTAACACCGAAAAAAGTCGAAAAGAAACAGTCGGTGAAATGTATAAATACGGAAAAGAGTGAGTTGGAAAAGTAGAAAAAATACAAATGTACTTCTGCAAATGTCTTACGTAACTAAAAGAAATAGTTGGTGACAATGTCCGGTAGGCAAACTATCCATAGGCATAATGTCCGGTAGGCATAATATCCAGTAGGCGTAATGTCCAGTAGGAAAACTTTCCATAGGCATAATGTCCAATAGGCGTAATGTCCAGTATGCAAATTATCCGTAGGCATAATGCCCGGTAGGCATAATGGCCAGTAGGCAAACTATCTGTAGACATAATGTCTGGTAGGCGTAATATCCAGTAGGCAAACTATCCTTAGGCATAATGTCCAGTAGGCAAACTATCCGTAGGCATAGTGTCCAATAGGCAAACTATCCATAGGCATAATGTCCGGTAGGCATAATGGCCAGTAGGCAAACTATCCTTAGGCATAATGTCCAGTAGGCATAATGTCCAGTAGACAAACTATCCGTAGGCATAATGCCTAGTAGGCATAATGTCCAGTAGGCAAACTATCCGTAGGCATAATGCCTGGTAGACATAATGTCCAGTAGGCAAAATATCCGTAGGTATAATGCCTGGTAGGCATAATGTCCAGTAGGCAAACTATCTGTAGGCATAATGCCCGGTAAGCATAATGTCCAGTAGGCAAACTATCCGTAGGCATAACGTCCGGTAGGCATAATGTCCAGTAGGCAAAATATCCGTAGGCATAATGTCCAGTAGGCAAAATATCCGTAGGCATAATGTCCAGTAGGCATAATGTCCAGAGGCAAACAATCCGTAGGCATAATGTCCAGTAGGCGTAATGTCCAGTAGGCAAACTATCAGTAGGCATAATGGCTGGTAGGCATAATGTCCAGTAGGCAAACTATCCGTAGGCATAATGTCCTTTAAGCATAACTTCCAGTAGGCAAACTACCCGTAGGCATAATGTTCGGTAGGCATACGTTAACAGGAATTCTATCAGGTTGTATGGGATACTACTATTCTAAGTTATGAACTTATTCGACATGTTTTTCAATAACTTTGTAATGTCGTGTAAATTACAAGGTAACATTCTGAGAATAAATTGACTCGAATTTCAGTTTCTATATTAAAATCTAAGATGAGCCCAAAGTTTCGGTTATTTCGAAACCAGATAAAAAAAAGTCGCTGGTAAAAAACGCTATTAATCATGCACGAGGATTTTCCCGATTTGTGTACGTAATAATTCCAAATTCACGGTTTATGGGGCTAAAGGGCAGGTACAACCAGATCTATTATATAAATGCGGGCTTTGCGTCCCTTTTTTTTTATACACTTCATTTTTGCTTCGTGTGATAGTTGACGTTAATCTTTCATGAATTTCCGATGGTGTTGAAAAAAGTATATGGTGCATGATCTTCATCATATAACAACGAATGCACTTGTGCGAGTGTTTTACATAACTTATTGAGTCTCGAACATTAACGGTAAATGTAGTATACGTCGACCAACCCCTGGGGTGAGGTTGAATTCCACGGAGGGAGGGGAGGGTTCCGGAAGATCTCGAAAGGAATATTGACTGTTTCAAGGGTTAAAGTCAGAATTTTTTTTTTTTTAAGGAGAGATACAGAAAGAAAAAGAGAAGGGAGAAAAGAAGAAGAAGAAGAAGAAGAAGAAGAAGAAGAAGAAGAAGAAGAAGAAGAAGAAGAAGAAGAAGAAGAAGAGAGATGAGAGGAGGAGGAGAAGAAGAAGAAGAAGAAGAGAGATGAGAGATGAAGAAGAAGAAGAGAGAGATAGAGAGAGAGAGAGAAGAAGGCTGGCGCCGTATGGTAGAGGTTGATCATATCATGCTAAGATATTCACCTGGAGCGGAATCCGTGGAGTCTAGAGGTAAGGATTAGGGATACGGTTAAGAATTTCAAAATAGATACACGTGAAAAAAAAAAACAAAGCAAAGAGAAAAGGGATGGTGTCTATGTGTGAATGTGCTTATTTCCTATGTATATTTCAAAAGTGCGGACATGCATCCACGTATGAAAACAGCAAAGTTAAACAAAAAAAAAACAGTCATAGGTAACGGCTTTATCAAACGACATAAAATGTCTGTTCTGTTATATTCCGCTGTTTTAGTGTATACTTTTAACCAATAAAATTGATTAATATAAATGTAGCCTACCCAGGAGAGAGAGAGAGAGAGAGAGAGAGAGAGAGAGAGAGAGAGAGAGAGAGAGGCGGGGGATGTACAAATTACATGGTCATAACATAATTCTTCATACCTAAAAAACGTATAGGGTAGGATTTTAGCTGAGAAAGATTAAACGTATGGCAGAAGGAGTGTGCGCGATATCGAGGAGGTCATATTAATATGCGAGGTAAATGTATTCTGTATTTTATTTTTTCTTCCTTTAATTCTTTCGGTTTTTTCCTTCTCTCTTTCTTTCTTTCGATTTTTCTTTCTTTACTTCTCTCTTTCTATCTCTCCTTCTCTATTTCTTTCTTTCTTTTTTCTTTCTTTCTTTCCTTCTCTCTTTCTTTCTTTTTTTTCTTTCTTTCCTTCTTCCCTTCTTTCCTTTTTACTCAGTTTTTATTTTAAGGGTTACAGACGAAAAGGATCTAGACTGTTTCAAGGGTTAAAGTGAGCCAATCTTTTTTTTTGAGAGAGAGAGAGTAAAGGAAAGAGATAAAGAGAGAGGGAGAGAAAGAAATATATATGTTTGTAGTGAAAGAAAGTAAAAAAAAGTGAATGGGTGTAGAGGGAGATAGAGACGAGAGAAGGAGAGAAGAAGAAGAAGAGAGAGAGAGAGAGAAAAAGAGGTAAGCACACCTGTTTGGGATAGATCAATGATAAGATTTTATTTAAAGAAACAATACATCGACCAAAGTTAATTATCTATCTATAATCAGCCCTTTAATTAGCACCCCGCCCATCTTTATCAAGATTTAGGGGGGCATTAGAGATGAGGCGATCTGAGGATTTTCCCTCTACTGGGGCCACGTGCCAAATTTTGTCTGGGTCTGTCAAGCGTTTGAGATTCTCATAGCGCACTAACATACAAACATTTACTTATATATATATATATATATATATATATATATATATATATATATATATATATATATATATATATATATATATATATATATATATATATATATATATATATATATATATATATATATATATATATATATATATATATATATATATAATAAATAAATATATATATATATATATATATATATATATATATATATATATATATATATATATATATATATATATATATATATATATATATATATATATATATATATATATATATATATATATATTTATATATATATATATATATATATATATATATATATATATATATATATATATATATATATATATATATATATATATATATGAAGACAAAATCCACGAAGAAAGGATAAACAGTGGAGTGCTGAGGCCTTTCGACTGTCGTCCTTTACTTAACAGACTGAAGAAATAGAAAAATAAATTTACAAAGAAAGAACATGTAAATAACAGATGGTGATTACAAAGGGAAAAATATGTACCTGGAATCCATCACAATTGAAGAGTTAGTAGATCTGCCAAAACATGGTTAAATATTTAAGAGGCTTTACAAAGGATTAGGATCAACCGTTCAGAACCAGGGACAGGACAATTAAAAGATTATAGAAGGAGGTGACTGACCACCAAAAATTGTCATATAAGTATAACTCAATTCTTTTTTCCATAAAAATTTTTGTTATTATACAGCTTACTTTCAGCTGTAATTTTAACCTTACCCCTGGCATGTATTATTTGGACCCCTGTAATTTTAATTGTAAAAATGTTCATCTTGCAAAAATTTTTATTGTTTACAAAAAAAGAGAATTATTGAGTTGTACTTTTATAACGTTTTTGGTGGTCAGTCACCACCTTGTATAATCTTTTTAATTGTCCTGTCCCTACTTCTGAGCCGCTGATCCTAATCCTTTGTAAAACCTCTTAAATAGTTAACCCTGTTTTGGCAGTTCTACTAATTCTTCAATTGTGTTGGTTTCCAGGTACATAATTTTTCCTTTGTAATCCCCATCTGTCATTTATATGAGCTATCTTTGTAAACTTATTTTTATATTTCTTGAGTCTGCTAAGTAAAGGACGACAATTGAAAGGCCTTGCGGCACTTCATTATTTCTCTTTCCTTTGTGGATTTTGTTTTTATTTATATATTCATCATGTTCCATATTTTCGTGATTCAGTTACACACACACACACACACACACACACACACACACACACACACACTACACACACACACACATATATATATATATATATATATATATATATATATATATATATATATATATATATATATATATATATATATATATATATATATATATATATATGTATATATATATATATATATATATATATATATATATATATATATATATATATATATATATATATATATATATATATATATATATATATATATATATATATATATATATATATATATATATATATATATATATATATATATATATATATATATATATATATATATATATATATATATATATATATATATGTGTGTGTGTATATATATATATATATATATATATATATATATATATATATATATATATATATATATATATATATATATATATATATATATATATATCAAACAGTGTAAAAGAGAGAATATTCTTGTTTTATATTTCTCTAAAAGTAAAAGAACTTTATAAGTCCAATTCTATAGTGAAGACTCCCACAAAATCTGATTGATTTCATTAGTATATATACCATCGAGTAATCAATGATATAAAAAAGAAGAAACCATTAAAAAAGACTGAAAAGTTTTCGCATAAGATACAAAATTTTTCCTTATTGTGGCAAATGAGAAGTTGGAAAAGATTATAAGTTCGATAAAAAGATAAAGAGTTGAACTAGTTGACAGTAAACAAATCGAATGTAAATGACTATAAAATTAGATATTAAAATATTAAAAGTAAATAACGCTAAAGTGCAAAGAGTAACAACGGAAATGCTCTTATCATTATTAGTAATGCCTATGCAAATATTTCCTAGAAATAGTACATTATATATAATGCTAAAAGAAATAAAACGGGAAGAGAAAGGGGGGGGGGGAAAAATGCAGAGGCATTTTACGAATTAAACAGTAAATATTGCGCCGAAGTTTCTTCAGCGCAATCGAGTTTTCTGTACAGCTTGTAATCAAGGCCACTTAAAATAGATCTATCTTTCGGCCATCTCGGTATAATGGTGTATGGTGCATGAATCTTTAACCACGGCCCGCTGGTGGCCTGTCCTATATCGTTGCAAGATACACGATTATGGCTAACTTTAACCTTACATAAAATTTAAACTACTGACACTAAAGGTATATTTGGTATATTTGATGATTGGAGAGTGGAGGATCAACACCAATTTGCAGCCCTCTAGCCTCAGTAATTTGAAAGATCTGAGGGCGGACGGACAGACGAAGCCGGCACAATAGTTTTCTTTTACAGGAAACTAAAAAAGACCTGTTTACCTCTATCTGAGTAAGTCTCCAATATCGTTAAATCCATCCAGATTGACACAGTAGGTTTCCACATTCCATCAAATCTACATTTCGAGCCAGTTCGTAAAAAAACCATTTATTTAAGAGGCAATGAAAAGAAGATATTGAAGTTACTTAACAGAAAACACTTTAGAATTTCACACGTGCTTACAATTAAAATATCTTCTAAATAAACTACCCGTTGTAAACTCGACTTTCTCAAGTCGCATGTTCAAAGAGAGAGAGAGAGAGAGAGAGAATAATAAAATATTCTCTTTCTCTGTCTGTTTTTCTGTTTATCTGTCTCGCCTAATTACCCCATTCATTTAGCCAGGCTTTTCACTCACTTCTATCACACCCTCCACACAGGCATGTTTCCATTTGCGTCTATAAACAAGAGACCCACGGGGAAAAGTGGAATGAAAGAGCTTCCTGCTAATATGAGGTAGATCTGTGCGTAGGGGAGGAGAGACATTGTGAAATAGGATGACGATTCCTTTCAAGTCTTCTTCTTATTTTAGACTTCCTTTCCCAAAAGGGACACACATTAAAGGGGAAGATGTGTAGTGTTTTCTAGGTCTAGTCTTCCCTTTCTTCATGACATCGGAGGTTAAAGAATGAAAGAGAAGAGCGGAGTTCGAGTTTTTAGATTGGTCTGCAAATCCAGGTAACATGTTTTCTAAAAGCGCGCTTGTTATGAAATTCTCCTATTTATATTGAAATGTTTGCTTGTTAATTATCATTGCACCAAAAAAATTAATTTTTTTAATGCTTAATTTATCACATAACAAATAAGTTTAAAATTAAATGACTTTACACACACACATACATATATACTGATATGTTGATGGTTGAGTGCAACGGGAACTTATCTTGAAAATTTATTAAATCTGACTCTTAGGCCAAGTCTAATAAACATATGCAAAGGTGTAGGCTGAAGACCTGCTTCAGAGGGCGGGGGGTGGAGTTTCAGGTAAACACTTATGTTTTCACTTACATGAGTAGCCTATATTTACATTAACTACATATCAGAAGAAAATGAAGCGTAAATTTGGACAGGTAAAAAGAATGCTGCTGTTCCAAGGGAGTAACAAACGACAGAAGTATTTTCCCTGACATTACTCAAAAAACCCACTTCAAAAGGGCACCGTACAGGGGGAGAAAGCAGGTCATATACTACTGCGCACACAAGATGATGCTCATATCCACAGCAGGCAACTCCTATCTGTAATTGGAATACATGTGATTACATAAGTGTACTGGGAGCGTAATCAAGGAATCGACGGCATTCATGGATTCTGGTGACTCTAATTCCAAGCAATAAACAAATAATTCACTTCATTGTAAATTATTGTTAGATTAACACAATATAAAGTAATATCGGAGTAGAAAGGAAACAGAAAAATAGTAGAAGTCTGATAGATGAGTGGCTGACTTAAGAACCTTGATCTCAGTACATTACTTTCGTCAGGAGATGGCTTCCTATTCCTCGGGGGGCTAATGGTGGAGGGTAATGTTAAGGGGCTTCACTACAAAAGGACACTGTAGGCTCAAGGACAGCCCACACAGGATTTCAAGGGTTAGCTTAAAGAGCAGAGTGGAGAAACAAATGTTCTGGGATAGTTCTGACATCTTCTGAGTCTGAGATTATTCTGAGGGTGAGCGAGTTGGTATTCCTCCTTTTAAGTCCTCGTAAGAATTACGCCGGTTTTCCTTCCAAGCGTTGCTACTATCATCTGCCTGGAGTCCCATTTTCAATATGGTCTGCATGAATGGGCATGCAGGGCATCTGCTAGGTGTTCAATATGGTAGCGCTCACATGGGTCAGTCACCAGAGTGGGAGCACTTTCTCTTTTGGGTGTGCCTGCCTCAGCTGGATTATCATTCTCCTGCTGACTCAGCACCTGAAATCAAGGACTCTTGACAGTCACTAGGGTAAGGAAGAATTAAAGGGTTTCCGACATGGGATACTGGTGAGAGGAGATGAATTAGGGGTGAATTTCCCCCAGCAACTAACTTTAAGATAAAAGCAATACAAGAACATGATTTTAAGAAAACTTGAACTTTTCTCATTTGCAAGGTATGTTACATTTGTATCTGGAGGATGAGGTGGCAAGTACAAAGTTTACCTCTTAACAATATATATATATATATATATATATATATATATATATATATATATATATATATATATATATATATATATATATATATATATATATATATATATATATATATATATATATATATATATATATATATATATATATATATATATATATATATATCACACATTACCACAGGTGAAAAATAAGAAACGGGGTGTAGGTCCTGACCGGTTTCGACTTTATTTCCAAGCCATTGACGAAGGACTGATACAGAGTGTGAGAAGTCACAAATATATATACTACAAGAACAGTACTGACGAACATACACAACCGTTAGAGTCCATATCCCCACTCAGGCCGGTGTCGAGGTAGGAGTGGCCTTTAAAACTCATTTGGCTAAAAATCACAATAGACTCTCAGGGACATTGCTGATAAACAGACCATACCCCACCTCAGATCCACACCTGACAGGTGTCATGGAGGCGGAGTTTGGAAACTCATTAACATTACTACCCTCGTACTGTGTTTACAAATATGATAATCCTATTTTCATACATCTCTACTGCCTACCTTAAAGTTTAAACAATTTACAAATTTCTTTTTGATATTAAAGGATCAAGTTTATACATCCCTTGACTGATATTCATATTATGGTTGTAACTTTCTTTTATAAAGCTAGATTCAATGATGTTCCTTTCCAGTGCATTATTAGAATATACAATCCTTTTTGCCCCTTCCCAGTTGATAGCATGATTGTTCTCACTAACATGTACAAATATACCACTGTTCCTTGTGCATATCTCACACATTTCTTATGTTGTTCAATTCTTTTTCCAGTGCTTTCCCGGTTTGGCCAATATAAAAGTTGTCACAAGACTTACACGGAATTTTATATACACACCCTTTAGTATTGTCTGGGAGTTCTTGATAAGTACATTTTCATTGTTGTATTGTTCTTAAATGCGACATTAACACCAAAATTCTTAAGAAGATGAGGGATATCTTTCATATTATTATTATAAGGCAAAACAAGCAAATTTTTTGTGTTGTAAGGTTCTTTCTGGTTCTGATACATAGTCTTTTTGCCGCTTCAAATGCACTGTTTAATACACTATCAGGATATTTCAATTTTTTGCCTGCATTCCTAATCTTATCTATTTCATCATCAATATATTCAGGGCTACATACCCGTAATGCTCTTAAAAATGCAAATATCAAGAATAATGTGGACCTGATAAATAAACTAAATAGTTTAGAGATTAATAGTGAATCCAGGCTTGTAAGTTTTGATGTTGTATCACTATTCACAAAGGTGCCAATAGATGATCTGATGGCGTTTTTATCTGAATTGTTAGAGAACACACAGCTGGATATCCCATTTCCTAAAAGTACTTTAATTGAACTGATTAAATTATGTGTAAAAGATTGTAAATTTGAATTTAATGGTAAATTTTACTCACAAAATTTTGGTATGGCAATGGGAAACCCTTTATCCCCAGTGTTAAGTAACTTATATATGGAATTTTTTGAAAAGAAGATATTAAACAACATAATCCCACGTAATGTAACATGGTTTAGGTATGTTGACGACATAATTTGTGTATGGCCAGGGAACCAAGATGTAAAAACTTTTTCCCAAGTTAAATCAATTAGTACCATCAATTAAATTCACGATGGAAATGGAAAATGATGGGTGCTTACCGTTTTGGATGTCCTCATACGAAGAAATAGTAGTGGGTTTAAATATAGTGTGTATAGAAAACCCACTAATATTTCTTCCTATGTACATTTCTATTCTGGACAAAGCAATAAGGTTAAAAAGTCAGTGTTTTCATCTATGTTTTTAAGAGCATTACGGGTATGTAGCCCTGAATATATTGATGATGAAATAGATAAGATTAGGAATGCAGGCAAAAAATTGAAATATCCTGATAGTGTATTAAACAGTGCATTTGAAGCGGCAAAAAGACTATGTATCAGAACCAGAAAGAACCTTACAACACAAAAATTTGCTTGTTTTGCCTTATAATAATAATATGAAAGATATCCCTCATCTTCTTAAGAATTTTGGTGTTAATGTCGCATTTAAGAACAATACAACAATGAAAAATGTACTTATCAAGAACTCCCCAGACAATACTAAAGGGTGTGTATATAAAATTCCGTGTAAGTCTTGTGACAACTTTTATATTGGCCAAACCGGGAAAGCACTGGACAAAAGAATTGAACAACATAAGAAATGTGTGAGAT
>NC_089741.1:70273523-70291023 GCF_040412425.1 Macrobrachium rosenbergii
AAATCACCATTGGTTTTAGTTTGACGCCATCTGAGGTACATGATAGTACCGTTGTAAAACTTGATCTTTCATGTTCTGTTGTTTTAAGTAACTCTGTTTTTACACCTTTTGTTTCAAGAGTTTTATTGACAACCATATCGAAATTCATAGCAGTTTCACCCATATTCCCAGTGTTACTTAAGGCACAGTCGTGCTTCTTGCGTTGTTTTATTATATATTGATGGAAGTTGATTATTTTGCTTTCTAGAGCTTTCGGTAAATTCCGTGCAATTTTTGTCTTTTGCCTCGATACCAGATTATTCCTTTCCATGAGCCTAGTACATCAAGAGGCAGAGACCTTAAATCCTTTTCCTGAGTCTGGGTTTGATTTAACCCACTTGAGTGCAAAAATATGTATAATATTTCGTGTCATAACATATCCATTTTGCCGATGTTCTCGCACCATGTCTGTTACATCTTTTTCAAGTATCGGCCAATGTGCGATCCCTGTTCTTAGGGCACATTTAGTCCTTGGCATGCTGTTTAATTCTTCTTCTCTTCGTCTCCAGTCTCGGATCATCTTTTCTGTTACACAATATTGGCATGCTGCAGTTCAGTTATTATGTTCCTTTGCAAAGTTTACAGCTTTTAATTTGAATGAAGCTTCATACTTCCTCCTTTTATTTTTACCGATAGTTAGTGTGGCCATGATGGGGTCTTGTGATAATTGTATTTGAATAATTGTACCCTGGATAAAGTTAGTAACAAATTGCGAGCTCGCCTATCCTAACGTCTAATTATGGTAATTACCTACGGTAATTGCTGTAATTACAGTTGTTTTGTTTACAGTATCGATAGTTGTGTCGCTAGTGATTCATTTGAATTACCGTTGTTTTGTTTTACAGTGCCGATAGTCGTGACGGTATTTAACTATTGACACAACTATCGACACTGCAGGGGTTAGTCTGTCATTGAAAATGTCGGCAGGATGTAAGGTTCGCTTTTTATACTCGGCTTGTAAGACTACTCCATTTTGGGGGATATTTTTTCAAGGTTGAAAGGTCCCCTTATGCACCGGTATATGTATATATATATATATATATATATATATATATATATATATATATATATATATATATATATATATATATATATATATATATATATATATATACATATGTGTGTGTGTGTGTGTTTGTATGCATGTATGCGTTAGAAATTCCCTTGAATAAATGCGCAATGAAAAAGTTCGCTGTGATATTTAAAAATTAGGGACTAAGGATATAGTGAAAATATAAGTATAGCAGTTTCTGCTGAATATAAAAAAAAAAAACTTCTAAATCTTTGTGAAATTCACCGATGGACGGATATCTGGTAAATGAACATGAGAACGATTTTCGCCGCGAGTTCTGTGAAAAGATAAAATCATCAGTATATTTCAAAGATATATATATACATTTCCATTGGATATTTTACATAGAACAGCAACACAATCGGAAAAAAAATGGTACTGCAATTTTGCATAAATGATTTAATAAACAAAAAACGTTCAACATTTTCAGACCATAAAATAAACTAAAGCATTTCAAACCACACAAAAAATTATCAAAGAGAAATTTAACATATATAGCTTTATTTGCATGCATTATAGTAATTTGTGTAATGGAGATGTATTATGAGTGATTAGGAAGATGAAATTAAAGAGGAATTTAAGCTCATATTACCCAGCACATACTACCTGAAGGGTAATATGAATTACATGATAGTTATCGGCAAAGGCATCACGTATTTGAAAGAAATACTTAAAAACTTCATTTGCAATTTACGTTATCTAAAAATTCTCCTTTACAAATTGTAAATATTTATGAATGCTGAAAAGCCGTGTTCTCTCTCTCTCTCCCTCTCTCTCTCTCTCTCTCTCTCTCTCTCTCTCTCTCTCTCTCTCTCTCAAACGAAGCTTCAGAGATTACGGAAATATTTTAACAGAGATGGAAACGATAGTTCACCTTTTGGGAGGGTAATCACCTTGATCAGAACTCATTTTACTTTTGTCTTTATGGAAAATGAGATTCAAAGCAAAGTGTTTTAATTCAGCAACTAGGACGGTAAGGATAATCCCTTGAAGCTTATCTAGGAATTAAGGTTACACCAATTATGAGAGAATGAAATGAATGAATATTAATAACTTAGAAGACAACTGAATATACCGGAAATGTTTGAAGAATCATGCAGGATTCATTGAACTCCAGGTAAGAACTCAAGATTAAATTAAACGTCTCCCTGCAATTTAATAACGACATTATGCACTTAGCTACTTTAAAATTTTTTGCAAAGTATACATTGTACTTTTGCGTAAGGACTCTTTAAGAAGACAATGTAATTTGAAATTAAAAGTTTCACTCGCCCAGGAAAATTATTACTAACACTGGCCATTAAGTCATAAATTTATACAAATATTCTGTGGGGGCTTTTTTTTTTATTGATGGACATTCATTGTAAGCACTGTTCTGTTGAAAATTAAGCAAAACTGATAACTTTGTGTACATAAAAAGTAAATATTCTAAGAAACAGGTTCATCATGTTTACCAACGACGCTTGATAAAAAGAACCTCAAATATTTTTCTAGATGGGCTAAATATTTTGGGAATGAAAGCCTCCAAAAATGTTAAATTTCGATTGGTAAAAGGATTTTTGTCATTATATTTTATACATAATTTTTTAGTCATGAGAATATTAACATTAGTGTGCCCAAGAGATGCATTCCTAATCTATTAATGTAATATTCATGTAAAGACACACGCACAGGAAACAAAAACACACACACACACACACACACACACACACACACATATATATATATATATATATATATATATATATATATATATATATATATATATATATATATATATATATATATATATATATATGTGTGTGTGTGTGTGTGTGTGTGTGTGTGTGTGTTTGTTGTGTGTGTGTGTGTGTGTGTGTATACTGTATATATTTCTGACGGATGGAACCTCTTCCCTGAGCCACCTCACCAGTTTTTACATCCGTAACGTAACTGAGAAAAAAATAAAATTAATTTCAATTGTTTAATTACTAGAACTGAGTTTCCACTCACCCTTCATAAATCTCTCCTTCATTCCCCAAAATGGTTAAGTCTAACCTTTCTCATTGTTCAGTTGACTGCCTCAGGCCTTGTTTCCAGGTGACCTGCTTGGCATCAAGCGGGGGGCAAAGGAGGAGCCAACAAAAAAGAGAAAGTCGGCACCACCTGCCATGTTAACCCTACACGAGGTTAACTAATGCCATGTGGTCCATATACAAAATGTGACAAAGACTGACCTTTGGATGAGACACTTAATCTTCGAGGTTATTTATTGGCAATGCTACAGCAATCGAGAGAGAGAAGAGTGCAGAATGCCACTGAGATAAGATGTCCTTACCCTTCCTTGACCCTCGAACTTTCCACATGTTCGACCCGGAGGTTTGAACCAGTATACTTTTGTAGTGGCATTTCCTTAAATTCCCTCCTCCATCGCCAGTGCCCTGTTGAACGAGGACACCGTTATCTTGACAAAGGTAACGTACTGGAATAAGATTTCCTAGTCAGTCACGATTCCTGTTATTTCTCTGTCTGATTTTCATTTCTTTTCTATCGTGCGATCACCTTCAGTAATTTGTGTTGGAGCATTCAGTGTTAACATAATTATGTATTTAGGTTGGACTGAGTTATTTGGCGCCATCTGTGCATTCCCTCAGTTCCCTTGGAGCATCTTATCATTCTTGCAAGTAACCGTCCTCCATATATTGCAGATAGGCCTCGACTGTAGAATCACTGGGCTCTATCCCATGTGCTGTCACCCTTCTACCCACTGCGATGTTTCCTGTTATGAAGACATCATCGGCATAGAATGTTTATCCTGTGTAGGATTCATTCATTTAGCAGGCCCTTATTAATACCTAGTCAGTAATTTGTCATTCTTCTGATCTGTGTTTATTATGTAAAGATAATTAGTTAAGAGAACCCTTGAGTTTACATAATTTTCTCTGACATGAAGGAGACCCTAAGCCACAGATTTTCCCTTGCTTTTTCTACGAAGTTGCCCTAACATTGAATCAGATGTGTAATAAATATTGTAGATTTCTCGATAGTGTAAAAAACTCCCTGCGTCCATCTTTTGTCACCCAGAATCAAGAATGTGTCCCATGGACACTCGTATCAACTGGCGACCTTGCCAGGATGCAATTGCTTTGCAATTATCAGTGGAATAGCAACTGCTGGCTGATCTGCATAATTAGAGACGACCTGGTATCATACCCCCTCCATTTTAAGCACATGTGCGTGTAGAAATATTTCATTTAGGTTTATGTTAGGTGCGGAAAGTGACTGCAATCAGTGTTAGGTAATTGATAGACCACATGCATGCCAAATTAGTTCATGAGGAGAGAGTGCATATTAACAATTCCACAAGATTTTTGTGGTATCGCATGTTAGCTGCATGTTTTAAGAATAGGAGGCTAGGGAGCAACTCAGCCGAAGAGTTAATAAAAAGGAATAGAGCCCCTATTCCTTCATCCACGTGATAAAGGCAATTTGAAAGTCCTGCATTCCCAGATAGGCACACTGTATGCGACCACCAAGGCTATTTTCGCATCACTGGATTTATCTTCTCTCTCTCTCTCTCTCTCTCTCTCTCTCTCTCTCTCTCTCTCTCTCTCTCTCATGCTTATTGATGGGAAAAGCCAGGAAGTATTTAGGAATCTAAATTTCTGCTCTTAAGATGATAGAATGGTAATTCTGACATGGAATTTTCAATTCCAGGCGCCATGGGACCATCCCCTAACTGTCGGCGATCTTTCATTTATGAGTTCCATTAGAAATTCCAATGTTATAAAAACTCCACGCACAGCGCTCATATATAAATCCCTTTCTTTCACTCGCTAATTGTTATCCATACATCTGTGCACCTCGCCACATTTTTTAAAGTAATAAACTTTTCATTCCTTAACTGTGTTGGATATTCCTCGGCGAGGCTGTAGTATTCCTATAAATTTATTTTTTGACTAATATATCAGTGAGAATTTCCTCTCTTATTCATCACTGTGGGAGCCTCTGAGTGTGGGAAAAAAGTGTAGGCCCTGGCAAATGCCAGAAATGCGGTCGAGAGATACCCTCCCCCTAACCCCCACCTGACTAATTCATTGACAACGGATGTCATGAGACCAGAAGTAAACATTAGAGTACTATTATTAGTCATGTGTGAGCTAAGGTTTGTTTAGATAACGGAGAATAACAATTCCTTTCCTTCCCCATGCATAACCTCTCGGCAGTCCGGACTGCCCTGTGCATGTGATAAGATTAAGCATTTTGTCTTACCCTCGTGCGTTGTAGATTTTAACATTCGATAGAATCAATGTACTGTTTTCATTATGCCACATTTAAAGAAAATTTTCTTTACACACTATAAGTGTATAACCCTGTAAGCCTTTTTTTAAATTAGTTCTGCAGTGTCTCTCCACAAAATAAAATATACCGTACATAAAGGCTTACATTAGCTTAGGCTAAATTTTCATTCAATAAGAACCCATGAGTCTTTTCAGACAAATTGAGTCTTTCAGACACCCTGAAGTTGATTCTTATTCAGACAAATTAATTTTCATTCATTCTGAACAACTGAGTCTTTCAGACACCCTGAAATTTGTCTTATTCAGACATATTAATTTTCGTCCATTCTGAACAACTGAGTCTTTTGAGACACCCTGAAGTTCGTCTTATTCAGACATACTAATTTCATTCATTCCGAACCACTGAGTCTTTCAAACACCCTGAAATTAGTCTTACTCAGACATATTAATTTTTGTTCATTCTGAACAACTGAGTCTTTTGAGACACCCTGAAGTTTATGCTATTCAGACATACAAATTTCGTTCATTCCAAATCATTGAGTTTTTCAGACACCCCAAAATTTTTCTTATTCAGACATACTAATTTCCTTTCATTCTGAGCAACCGAGTCTTTCCAGACACCCTGAAATTCAAGTCTTCTCAGGCAACTTGAGTCTATTCTTTCCACTCATTTATGCGATAACGTGCCTAAGACAGCGGTCTAGTGCTGCTGTTGGGCAGACATATGGGATACACATCATCCCCATCTTAGTTTCCATGGACGAAAATTATATCCCGCTTCGCCTACCTCAACCAACTCCCAGCAACCTCACAAGAATGGGCACCCCGTAAGAAACCTGTGTAGGTATTGTAAGAGAACAGGGCACCCTGCTGAACAGTGCCATTCGAAGGCTGAGAATCAGTCAGAAGACCCCTCTATGTCCTCAAAAGGAACAACACCTCAACGAGCCACACCTGGGTTGTGGACGGAGGGTAAAGGGCCTGTTCCCTCCATTGGGACAGTGCCAGTTAAAGATTAAAGCCAAGCTTATTGCACCGCTTGCAAAGTCTATGGGTACTCCACCCGATGGGCAAAATGACCTAATAATATTAAGTCAAGTATACCCTCCCTTGCCTTGGCAATCACCGACCCTACATCCTTAGGTCTTGCAGCCCAGTGCCACATAAATGGGACCCAAGTACGCCCTCCCTTGCCTTGGCAATCACCGACCCAACATCCTTATGTCCTACAGCCCAGGGTCCCATTTATGCGGCACTTTCCCGAGGTAGGTGCCCCGCAAGCCAGGTCAAGGCCTTTCATGATTCTGGTGCACAAAATGTCCCTCATAAGGGAAGACAATGTTTCTCCGCAGAGCTACCATAAAAAGATATAAACTCGTCATGATTGAGGGTATCAATCACTTTAAGATGATACTACCTACTGTCAAGTTTAGGATCATGATACCTCATAGATCTGAAATCTAAGACCTCACAGTCACCAGACACATTCCTGGAGGTTATGACCTCCTCCTGGGACAGAACTTCCAGTCCCCATCTATGTTACATAAATCCATGGGTCCAAATTCCCCAAATCATTCATTAGGCACAAGTAAGCCTCAGCCGCCTGCATTCGTTCCACTGCCAGTGCCACCTGAGTGCTGTGTTCCGTGGCTCCCTCCATCAAGATTAATTCCAGATCCCATTCCGGTGCTCAGCCCTGCCACATTGCCAGTGCCAGAGAGATGGATCCTTCTGACCACAGCAGAAGCTCACCCAAAGGTACGACCTCTCAACCCTTGCCTGAGCTGGTCAATCTTACTTGTGAGCCTCTCACATCCCCCACAACTGCTTCCTCTGTCTCAGTCTGCTGCAGACACAACAGTGAGTCAGGATTCTGCCATGTCTCAATTGGCACATGAACTCAAGGAACTGTGATGGATCATGGTAGAGCTTGTAAAGAAGATCCCTGCATCAGCCATCAAAGTAGCCGACACAGGTGGTGCTTGAATACCCCTCCAGGCTTGGTTCCACCTATTCCCAAACCAAGACAAGCCATCAAGGTAAGAGAGGTCAGTTGAGGAAATACCACAGGCTTGGATAATTCCAGGTAGCTTGAAGAGAGCCCCCGAGCTCTCCTGGCACCCGTGCCAGTTTCCTCTATCCAGAAAAGGATGTCCGGGTCCTTCACCTATTTATTTTCCTTATAACTCTATCCCTTATTCTTTTCCTTTAACATTCCCCTTCCTTGCTTTTGAATATTACTCACATTTATTTTATGCCTTACCAAGGCCCCATTTTACTTTAATCCCCTCTAGTAAAGCAGAGTTCCATTGACAGATATGCCAATGGTATAAGTCCTATGATTTCCATTCCATGCCTACTACAGCATGATACATTTAAAATACGATATGCCATTGCCATTAGTTATTATTATATCAGTGCCAACTTGGCACAGTGCCATTATCGCAGATGTTGGCAAATGATCTTGCCGGAGGAGACACGCCTTCGGCTACTTTGTGGCCTTCTTGGGCCAAGAATGATCCTAGCTGTTTTTCCATAGGCTAAGGAATGTAATTTCAGCATATTTAATCACCATCTTTTATTAACAATCATGGATTACTCTCAATCTGTCACCTATTCTCTTTGTGAATCTTGGTAATAAATCTCAAGTCTCAGACTCGAGACCTTGTGTTTATAGTGCTCGAATGGCACTGAGCTGTTGCTCAAGTATCGTGGAATCACCTAACGAAGCCTATGTTTACCATACTGTAATGCCTCTTCAATGCAGACTATCTGCATGTGTGCAAAATTCGTAATTTATTATTATTAAGAGTGCATGAAGTATCTCTAGAATTAACCTAGTATTGATTCATTTTTTTAACTACACCATTATGTTGTGAAAATATTCTGATTAATGCTACCTTAACATAATAGAAATTTACAGATAAGAGTATGTAATAGCAGCAAGTATTTATTCTGCATTAGCATAAATGTCACAGTGTTGTTAACCCTTTTGACATTAATTGCTACACAGAAGTCTAAGTTAAAATATAAGGCACCAAAGGGAAATGAGAGAGAAGCAAAGTAAAGTCTTTTAGTGAGTTTACTTGCTGGTAATCATTCTCACCCCACCTAGGGAGTGAATGCTAACTTGGTTGGGGAGGTGCGACGGATGGAACCTCTTTCCAAGCCACCTCACCCGTTTTTACATCTGTAACGTAACTGAGAAAGAAATAAAATTCATTTCAATTGTTTAATTACCAGAACTGCTGGTTCCCACTCGCCTGTTCACAAACTCTTTCCTTCAGTCGCCTAAATGGTTAAGCATAACCTTACTCTCTGTTCAAATGACTGCCTAAGGCCTTGTTTCCAGGTGGTCTTTGTACCTTCTTGGCAACAAGCAGGGGGCAAACGAGGAGCTAACTAAAAAGAGAAAGTCGGTGTTGCCTGCCATGTTAACCCTACATGAGGTTAACTGATGCCATGTGGTCTGTATAGGAAACGTGACTAAGACTGATCTTTGCACCATCTATTTCAACACGATGTATGATCTCTGAGGTTATTTATAGACGATGCAATGGCAACCGAGAGAGAGAAGAGCGAAGAATGCCACCGAGGACAGATGTCCTTACCCTTGCCTGACCTTCGTACTTTCCATGTGTTCGACCCCGAGGTTCGAACCAGTATGCTTTTGTAGTGGCACTTTCTAAAATTAGCTCCTCCATCACAAGCACCCTATCGAATGAGGACACCATCATCTCGATGAAGGTACTGTACTGGAATAAGGTTTCCTAGGCAGTCACGATTCCTGTTATTTCTCTGTCTGATTTTTCATTTCTTTTCCATTGTGCAATCACCTTCGGTAATTTTTGTTGGAGCATTCACCGTTAACGTAATTGTGCATTTAGTGTTGATCTGAGTTATTTGGCACTATCTGTGCATTCCCTCAGTTCCCTTTGAGTGTCTTATCATTCTTGCAAGTAACTGTGTGCATATATTGCAGATAGGCCTCGACTGTGGAGTCCCCTTTCTACCACTATGGAGACATCATCAGCGTAGAATGTTTATACTGTGCAGGATTCATTCATTTAGCAGGCCCATATTATTACCTGGCTAGTAATTCGCCATTCTTCTGATCTTGTTTCTTATGTAAATATAATAAGTTAAGAGAACCGATGAGTTTAAGCAATTTTCCCTCACATGAAGAAGGGCCAAAGCCACAGATTTTCCCTTGCTTTGTCTATGAAGTTGCCCTAATATGGAGTCAGATGTGTAATAAATACAGTAGATTTCTGGATAATGTAAGGAACTCCCTACATTCATGTGTTGCAGCACTGAGTCAAGTAGTAAGTATCCTTTAGACACTCATTAAAATATATATATATATATATATATATATATATATATATATATATATATATATATATATATATATATATATATATATATATATATATATATATATATATATATATATATATATATATATATATATATATATATATATATATATATATATATATATATATATATATATATATATATATATATATATATATATATATATATATATATATATATATATTTATATATATATATATATATATATATATATATATATATATATATATATATATATATATATATATATATATATATATATATATATATATATATATGGGCCAATTATTCTGACCCAAAAATGGCAGCAAATGTAACAAAAGGATATCTTACCATCTTATTACATTTAACACAAAATTGGGAAGGTTGCCAGAAAGCCAATGAATTCTCTTAATTTACTTTATTCCACACAATTCAAGCAAGTAGATTGAGTCTTGGCCTTCATGCAATCCATAAAAATAAGTGTACACGTAATTTTAATTCAAGGTTTCATTGAAAAAATAAAATCACAATAAATTCTGACTGGAATGCAACCCAGCAAAAGAAGTGCAATAAGTATCTTATAACAAAATTACAGGTAACTGGCTTTCAATTATAATAGTGTTTTTCACAATGATAAAGCAAAGTGGAGCCTTTGCTTGGAGATTCTCTGGTTGTGATGACTATCAGTTCAGGAGCTGGCTTGCTGGTGGCAAGGCTAAATTAGTAATCTTCTAAGGCAACATATCACAAGGTGGTAGGCGGCACAACACAAGGGACATGATAACCATTCTCTGGATATGGATTTCCCAGACAAGAGTTTATGCATGAAAAGGTTCTCTCGCATACCATGATTTATCACAATGGAAAGGTGTTTGAATTTATATCACTGAGCATGGATTTATTCATTTACTGGACGTAATTCATGAGGGAACTACGCATGCTAGGCATTTACAAGGGATTCATGTTGGGAGATGAAAATCTTTAAAGAAACAGATAGTGGCCCTTAATTGCCAAATTTCAGACTTACTGGGCAGTCCAACCTTGCAGTGTGCACAATTACACTGGAATGTGGTCCAGTATGCCTTCCATTAACAATATAGGGGCGGCTTGAAGCCCAGGTCTCTTGCGACCTCATACCACGTGGGGTCATGTGCCAAGACAAATGGGCTACAACCATAGATTGGACATAGGAGGCCAAGACATTGAGTGTATGAGAGCTAAGGAAGGACTGTTTGGTTTGCTCTCTCTGTCCCTGCCTTCAATGGCTGTTCTTCACTCATATGCCTTAGGGCCCTGAAAGAGTGAGAGATTAGGCAGGGAGTGTTGTCATACCTGAAGGAGACAATTAATACCATCAGAAGTAGATCACAGAAAATGAGGTCTTGGGACAAGAATCTCTAAGGTGACATCCAGCATGTCTATTATCCCTGTGAGTAATTTAATCCCCCTTCTTACGTTGCCCCTTCATCTCACAAACAACGTCCACTACCACTTTGTAGATGGGTCCAGGGTCCCTGTTCTACCCCTAGTCTGACTGTTCTATCTTTAAAGGAAATTGATTTCTATGTTAAAAGAACAGAAGGATGAGAGAAACATATATTTGTGACAGCTCCCCCTTTTAAGCAGGCATTCACTTCTTTTTGGGCCTGAAGCCTGCTTGTCTCGGTTACATTACTTCCCTCCCTGAATGGGTATTGCCCATGCAATGTAGCTAACTAAAGTGATATACCAAACTGCTAGGATGGGGATATGAGCTACACTAGCTTGATTAATGTAAGTTCGGGAACACTAATCTCTAGGTGTCTGTGAGTATTTAACTATCTGTCTCTGTCGACAATGTCAAGGTATTCCTAGTCAAGTTTTACATTTAACTGCATTCCATTGTCAACATGACATATTATCAGACTGCCACAGCACCGATTTAAATTATCTAACTGTAATGCAGTATTGTTATGAATTAAAATAAGCAACGTGAAGGGATGATGAGTGCAAAGCCATGCATGAGTGGCTAGGACAGGTCCTTCAGCTTGCAAAGTTAGAAGGCAGTTCTAACTCACTCCCTCTTATTGACAGGGTAGTGGTATCCATGAGTGAGGTCTCCAAGCAACCTCCTCTGGATTTGGTGCCTGTTATATTTTATTAAGTGAGGCACTGTGCCAAGTGTGCCATAAGCGTATTCTCTTTGACTTATGGGGTAAAGGTTTACTCTTTACCCTATTCACAAAATAAGGTTAATTATACTTACAAGTGGTACTACCACTACCTTATATGATCTTGACTCAGATGTTATGTAAGGGTTCACTTGATGCAGAGATCATTCAGGCTACTTCCTCTGGGTAAGTGCCGGGACCACTCTGTGATGGGAAAGGCACCATGTCCCAAATGGACAAGGAGTGCCAAGGAGAGCTTTTGGCTCTAGTAGGTTAACTGGATCTCTTCTGCCCCTTTTTCTTCTTCCTTAGGTTCCACAAAGGTCTACCTACGACTGTCTCAGGAGGTAATGAAGGCACCAACTCTGGGGAAAGGCCAGAAATGCTGTCAGGAGCGAAGTCAGGGGTAACTCTAGGGGCTACTGGGGCTCCCTGTTTTGGCTGCTGTGACAGCCGGAGCAAGGGTGGTAACAGCTTCTGCATTCCAGCAGGACAATTCCTGGTAGACCAGAGAAGGTGTAGCAGATTGGACTGTTAGAGGTTCATCCTCTTAGGATGGGATTGATGAAGAAGAAGGATTATTGGGTGCTGGAGGCTCACAATTTGCGATGACCCACTCAGTTAGGTTTGGTAGGTCTCCCAAAGGAGGATCAGTGAAAGGATTTGTCACTGGCACTGAGCCAGGCACAGGGGTCATTTTTGGTATTTGCTCAACAACCGTAGGGGATGGAGAGTGGCACTGCTCAGTACTCTCCAGTGGCACCAGCAGATATTTTAGGCCAGGTGAGCCTGTCGAGGGACCCGAGGGTACAAATCCCCTATGTGGGTCTGAGGGTGAAACAGATTCCTGTCCCAGGGGGAGGTCAGAACCTCCTAGAATGCTTCTGGTTTTGATGACCATTGTACATAGCTTGTTAGGGCATCCTGGCCAGTTTGTGGAGTGCCCTTTCATTTTAAATGTCTAACAGAAGTACTGGGTTTTGTTAGTTTCCTTTCACTGTGAGGGAGAAATTTTTTGATGACTGTCCTTTCGTGAGGAAGGAGGACTTGGCTTTGGTTTGCACAGGGAGTGACCCTTCCATTGACCACTTTGGCAGGTGGAAAGTGATTTGACTGATGGTGGCACACCTTTCAATGTGGCTGTGCTCCTGTCATGTGATGCTACAGTTGATGCCTCAGCCAGGCAATAGAGGGGAGTTGGGAGAGGACATCCCCAAGGAGGCCTCATGCCAACAGAAACTTGGTTCCATGCTTAATTTTGGTCACCACGCCAATGCAGTGAGATTGAGTACCCCAAGGTGTTGTGACCTGGAGCTCGACTGTGGGAATGGATGTTGAATGGTTCACTACCCAAGTCATCGTCCAGCGAGTTGTTTCATCTACAGTAGCACTGTCTGGTACACAGGACTGGTCAATCAGACAGACGTCTGAGGCACTGCATCTCAACTGGCGATCTAGAGCCATCAAGGGGCACCACTGAGACCGTCTGAGTCTCCACCCTCTCGGGGTGAGGATTTTCAGAAAGCCAAGCTGCACTGGGCTTACCTTTATCAAGTTGACAAGCTTGATACAGGAACCATGCTTTGGGCATGGATGTTATCTGGCACCAGAGTCCTTGCAGGGGCCCCTTAGTTGGGTTTGACTGATGGTGGTGCCAGGAGGTGTTGAGTTGCTTGGAATTGGGTGGAGAGGTACCCTTTGTGTTCTTGGATTGCTTAGCAGGGTGCTGCTTGCTAGCTCCGCCTTTAAAGGGGCACTCATATTCAGAGTGTCCAACTTTATGGCAATAATTGCATACTGGAGGTCTTGAGAGGAGTCTGTTCTTCTGGCGAGCTGGCACTGAGAGATGTCCAGGTGGCATTATGTGCCAGTGAGACATGCTGGAAGACGGGTTATAGGTCTCCCAAGTGACAGCCATATAACAGCCTTCCATGAGTGTTTTGGGCTGTTTATTGGTACACAGCGAGGGACCCAGGAGCACACTGGAAGAAATCTTCTAGCATCATCCTGTTAAACAAGTCATCAAACTCAGTGCATCTCATGGATTTGAGCCAGGGCTGACCAGCTCGTGTTTTGTGGTAGGCCCATTCAGCCCAGGACTGACCCATGTCTTTTGGGAGAGCTCTAAACCTCTGTCTCAATTTCTCCGTGGTTATCTCATAAGACTTAGTGATCACCTTCTGAACTTCCTCCATGTTTCCCCTGGTAACACTATCCAGCAAGCAGAGGGCAGCCTTTGCTTTACCCTCTTTATGCTTGGACAGAAGTAAGGCCCTCTCCATCTCCATGGTACTGTAGTTTTCAAAGAGCCATTCGACCTCTTCCAGCCACACCTATGGCTCATCTTCAGTCCACTTTGGTATCAGTGAATTAATACTGGATATAGGAGGATTAGGCAGAGCAGGTGTGTGGTTAGAAGTTTGTGGTAGGGCTAGAGCTTCAGCACTGTCCTTTTGATTCTTCTCCAGCTCAGTCTCCTTTTCCTTTAGACCTAGCTCGTACTGCCTTTGCTCTTCTCTCTCCTTCCTCTCTCTTCTTATTTTGCTTCTTCATACTTTCTTTGCTCTTCTCTATCCTTTCTTTGCTCTTTTCTCTCTTTCTTCTCTCTTTAGTCTTTTGTAGTTCATACTATCTTTGTTCCTCTCTTTCTTGTTTCTCCATTTTTAGTGTGGCATCTAACTTGTCTTGTTCCCACTTGGTGCTCTTCTGCCAACGTGGTTCTGGTAGGTTAGGACTTAACTGAATGGTCTGGGAATAAAAATTATTTGGGAAAATGTCCCTTAAATTTGGTGACCCTTCAATGAAGTGGCACCTTTCAATAAGGTGGCACTGTGGTTTAGTGTGCCATTCCAAGGTCACACTGATGGAGTGGTCCTTGGTTAGCAAAACCTTATGGACGAATATGCTACTGCTGGCACTCTGTGTTTCAATTCATAGGTGTGGCTTGTGTATTAATACAGGACTCTTTCTTGGTGTCACTGGGGTGCTGGAGAATTCCGAGTAACAACACTAAATTGCAGTACAAGCCAATTGTACTAAAGGAAATGGCACTCCACCCAAAGCAGACCACAAGCAATGAATAAGTGAAAAAGAAAAGGTCTTTGCACAAGCAATGAATAAGTGAAAAAGAAAAGGTAAGACACTTCAGGTAGGTTACTTGTTGACAGTACCCCAGATTAGTGGCACTGTAAAAGGGGAATCCCTTTTGTTGGCACTCATAGGCATCTAGTTCCTAAGTACTAGTGATGCTGCAATTTATTGCTTACGGTATACGTAAGTCTTTGAAAGTACCCTCTCATGAAAGACAGTTTTAATAAACTGTGGTTAATATTAACTTAGATAAGTAACTGTGACATGAGTGTGTATACAATTGACAGCACTATGTGTGGGATGAGTTAACAAAAGCAAGATACACTGATGAAGTGCAGGGGTTATCCCAGGTATTGAATTCTAGGTATAACTTTGAGTTTGATTTAGTTCCCTTGGCTTTGCAAGTAATAGGTTCTTTTTCAATAATAACTCACATGATTACAAACCATGACTTCCTATTAATTTTGGTAACACAGCGTTCAGACACAAATACTTAATTTATCTCTCTCTCCCTCTCTCTCTCTCCTGACTGAGAACGTGTATTGTATAAAGCCGACTCGTTACCTCTAACTAATTTACTATAATACGCTCTCAGGGGTTAAAATGAAACGGTTTCTAGTTCCCATTACTTTAATTGATTTGTAAAAGATTTCCAGTTTACTATCCGAGATATGTTAGGTTTGTTTGAAAAAAGGAAGGGAAATACACTGGTCAGCACGTAAAATTTATGACAGTGATTCAGAATGGCTGCTTCAAGGTCGTGTCTTTGTTTACAAACAACTCGTCACTTGTCAATAATTTACTACAAGACTGAATTCAAAATGGCCGCTTAAATCACGTGAGCCCAGCAGCTGGCAGCTGGTAGTGAGTATAGAGAGTTTCTGCTGGACTAGTGATATCACACAGACAGCCAATCAAGATGGCTGACTGCTGAGAATGGTACGTGGGAGCCGCTTATCGTCTGCTGCTCTAGTGACGTCACGTGGACGAATACAAAACCTGTGCACTACTTTGTTATTTTATGATAAAGAAAACACAGACTCTTCTGACAGAATGATTCATGCATGTGCATGGGTACAAATTCCTAACTTAAAACATCAACAATGACTCTACGTTACTTATGGAACGGGAAACAAGCTTCGATGTGGTATCTAGGGCGGGGGCGGGCAGGGAGAGACTTCTACTGACGTCACTCCCCTGTTTGGCTGGCTGGCTTGGATATAATCTAGTTGCCAGACATCACTCACAAACAAGGCGAATTTTCAAATACTTTAAAAATTCACTCCAAAAGTAGGAAAAGTGCGCTTAGTCTCCTGACGTAAATTATTTATGAATAATACTGTCTAGCACTTACTAACTTGGCTAACCTACTATTGTTACTTACAAGACACAGCCCCTTTGTAAAATGACTAACTACCAACTATTTACCACATCCCCTTGTGTGTCCGAGACCCAGGCATCTCTCTACCCTGAAGAAATTTGTGGCTGTTTTATTTAGCACACACAAAATTAAGAAATTTGGTGCTCTAGCGTATTTTCTGTTATATAATCACACTTTTAAACACTGCTTATTCGCTATTCGTTCCTAATGCAATCTTAATAGTATAACAGTTATAGTAATCTCTTACATGTTACCTTTGCCTCGGTTCTGTCCAGCCTGTATTTTATTTATTCCATGTGGAATCAACTTAAGTGGTTTAATTTTATTTCCAAGTTCGTCACATGAAAGGCCAAGCGTCTAGCGATGTTATTCTTCACTAATTAACCAATGATTTTCGGCAAGTTCATCCACTGTCACACATTGGGCGGGTTTTAGCTAATTAAAATTAATATTGATTGAGCGTTGCCTTTTGGGCCAATTTTGCAGATGCAAATATGTAAACAAATGTAACAAAAGGATAACTTACCGTCTTATTACATTTAACACAAAAAAGGGAAGGTCGCCGGAAAGCCAATGAATTCTCTTAATTTACTTTATTCCACACAATTCAAGCAAAAAGATTGAATTTTGGCTGGCATGCAATCCAGAAAAATAAGTGCACGCGTAATTTACAACCAAAGTTTCGGTTAACAAATAAAATTAGAATAAATTCCGACTGGAATACACCCCACCCCACAAAAGAAGTGTAACAAGTATCTTATAACAAAATTACAGGTAACTGGCTTTCAAATATAATAGTGTTTTTTCACAATGATAAAGCAAAGTTGAGCCATGGCTCAGGGTTTCTCTGGTTACATTGAGTATCAGTTCAGAAGCTGGCTTGCCGGTGGCAAGGCTAAATTAGTAATCTTCTAAAGCAACATATCACAAGGTGGTAGGTGGCAGAACACAAGGGACAAGATAACCAGGCTGTGGAAATAGATTTCCCAGATAAGAGTTCGTACATGAAAAAGTTCTCTCACTTGCGACGATTTATAACAATGGAGGGGTGTTTGAATCTGTCACTGAGCACAAATTTATTCATTTACTGGACGTAATTCATGAGGGAACTACACATGCTAGGCGT
>NC_089741.1:70293523-70301023 GCF_040412425.1 Macrobrachium rosenbergii
TATGATAATACAGTTATCTTCTTCACTATAGCACCTATGCGTTTTTTTTTTTTCTGGAGTTAATTTCTTACTGAACTATTTTGACAGGAATTAAGAAACAGTCAACAGTGACTCGTGAGTTATCATGAACATCATCATGTCCAGTAACCGGCAACATAACTTACAATTCTGATGTGTGCAAAAATTGGTCTCGATGAAGACAGGAGGTCTGAATCGGTTGCAGCTGACAGTGAAGTGCATTTCAACACCTGGTAGCATTTTCCCGAGATGTAACCGAGTACCGGGACCTTTCTCTGAAAAAAAGCTGGATGCCTTATCCTAAAACTAACCAAGAATTTTTTTGAAAATAATCTCATTATGTTTCCCACACCCAAATTACGTAATGGCTAGTAATGCAACCTAACGTAACTCAACCTAACGTAACCTAGGGGCATGCAAAAAAAAAAAAAAAAAAAAAAAAAAAACTGGGTTCGTGCAATACCAGCATGCATCTCAGGAATTTGCCACCCGATACAGGAAGCCCACGAGTACCAGACCTCTTGTGTTCCAACTCGTAGCAGTAATTTTTGGTACAATGACAAGACGAGAGTCTTTCTTATTATTAGTATCCGGAAATTAAGCTGTAAAGTAGGCTTGTAATTATCGCAAGTGAGAAAAAATGAAAAGAAAGGGAACTTATTAACCATCCTATTTTCGGACAGTTACCTACATCGCTCATAAGAGAAAACGCCTTTTAGCTTTAACAGCATAGAGATCATTGACAACAAGGTGGAAGAATATCAGAGAGAACTGAACGGAACTTGCTCACCTTATTATGAAAATAATACTGAGGCTCTCTCTCAAAATCGTAAAAGTTCAACATTCACACTGAAAAACAGAAAACCTGACTTGTTACAGAGCGAATGGTATTAAAATGGCCCATGTAACTTTGCAAGGTGACGTGGCTTGTGATGGCGAATCACAAGTCTTATTAGCCAACACAAGTTTTATTTGAGTGATTATTTCATGTGTTTTCGGTCGTTTGTTTTAGCATAGTAAAATGTTTTAACTGGTAATTCACGCTTTAGGAATTAAGTGTTCAGTGTGGCAATAAAAACATTGAATGGTTTGGTTGCCCGTTATAAATTATTTTGCATGAGCAATAACAATCAGCATGTGTATTTCTCAAAAAAGAGGCTCTTGGTTATTTGGGGATGAAACTTTATGGTATATAAATGTAGTGAACATGAAAAATTTACTTACAAGTTTAATATTAATTATGTTTATTACGTGGAGAATGATAAAGTATTAGGTGTTTTACAGATATAAAACTGCAAAGAAGACATTAATGCAATTTTCATATTAACAGAACATTTTGCCATAAAAAATGGAATATCCCACCCGAACAAAAATAATTGTGTAATGATAATAGAGATCAACTGTCCAAATCGCATGACGTGCCTTGACCTGCGATGCCCTTGTCAGAAGCACTGAAATAATCAGTGCACCAGGCCAACAGCGTTTGTGCACTATGGAGGCTTCTCACACCCTTCAAACATCCGACTTAAACATAATACGAGATCTACTACTAATTCCCATAACCATTTGACGCATGTTCTTGCTAACTTGAAATAAAATAATTGCTTATATGACTGAGAAATGAGTTAGCGTTTGTTATCCCGGTTTCCGTGCCTTGTTAGCAAAATCACGAACTACCTAGCTGGAAGAAGGTTTGCGACATATGACAGTTTTTATTACAACATGCGAACTTAACAGCTATATCATATTGATTATGAGCAATAGACTATTTTTAAGACATGCGATTTTGGCTTTGACTGCCTCATTATAGAATAATAAAAGTCCAGTTTTCAGATCTTTCACTTCGTCTGGCATTAAATGGGAAAAATGTCTGAAAAAGCTCTCTCTCTCTCTCTCTCTCTCTCTCTCTCTCTCTCTCTCTCTCTCTCTCTCTCTCTCTCTCTCACACATTCAAACACAAATCCAATCTATCTACATTTAAAAAAAAGTCAATTTATGTAAATAGAATACATTCTTATCGGAGAAAAATATAAAAATCAGAGAGGCGAAGTCTACCCCGGAACAAAACTAATGGAAAATAGTGACCCGTGGGACAAGAGAGGAAACACCTGGAAATAATTAAAGGTAACCAAAATGATGACTTCTTGGGGTAAGAAAAAAAAGTTTTTTTTCACCCACCATAACTCTTATTCTTCTCGCCCAAGAGGAGATATTTGTAAAGTAAATGAACAATGACTTACGCGACGGCCGGCTGAATAAAGTCGCAGGGGCTAGAGTCTTGAACGATAAAAGGTTCAAATATATACCCCTCGACTCAAGTACGAAATCGAAAGCCAGATGTTCTGACCATCATTCTTCTTCTTCAACTTTTCTGTTTAAATTTGCAAAGTGTTCATCTTTCATTGTAAAGAAATGTAATTATGCCAACAACATATTATGTTCTAAATTTAAGTCTTGGTTTGTTTAAACTTGATGCCTTCATAATTGAAAAAGTTGTTGATAAATATAAGCAACAAAATTAATATTCAATTTTATACGTGTTTTTGGATTTTGTATGACTAAGCTTCCGTATCTCATATGGTTAAGTCTATGGTTTTAATTTGTGACAGCGTGATCTGGGATTATCCTGGACCATCTCTTTGTTTATTACCCTTTTGACAATTAACCATGTAGTATTCTTGATCTTTTGTTAACCTTGTAACTTTCTTTTCAACCGTGTCTCAAACACGTGAAAGCGCTTGGTACGGAACAGCTGCCTGTTATTTTTCTGCGGTAATCGCTTACATACACACACACACACACACACACACACACACACACACACACACACACACATATATATATATATATATATATATATATATATATATATATATATATATATATATATATATATATATATATATATATATATATATATATATATATATATATATATATATATATATATATATATATATATATATATATATAGGTGGGTGGTGGGTGTATGTCTGTGTGAGTGTGTGTGTTCAGCCTACGAAAAAAACGAAACAAAGAAATAAGTGACAAAGAAAGGATGGAAAGCTTAGCTATCGCCCACTTGAGATAGTTTAGCCTTCTTATTCTGCAGAGATATGAATTATTACTTCATTTAATTATTTTCTAAAATTTTCTGTGAACCAATTTTTTTTAAGCTAATGAAAAATATAGTTAACGTTTCTGAAATTCTTGCAATGAAGACTAAGATTTTTTAACAACAGAGTAATTCGTACCACCGTTACTACTACTACTACTACTCCTACTACTACTACTACTACTACAAATAATAATAATAATAATAATAATAATAATAATAATAATAATAATAATAATAATAATAATAATAATAATAATAATAATAATAATAACCGAAACATTCATCATCAGATTCTTTAATGTCATTTTTCTTGACAAATTTGGGAAGTTTTGCATGCAAATGTTGTGCTTACAGTCCATATACGTAATTTATCCCTCCTTTATTTCAACATTTCTTTCCATTTTTAGGAGCGTAAGCCAATTCAGTCTAAAAATAACGGTTGTTATAATAATTTCGTATAACATTTCTCTGCTGACAAAGACATAGTCTCTCATTTCAATAATGAAAATGAAGTTTAAAACAATTAATACACGGATCTGTATCTGTCTGAGTAATACGTCCCATGTGTCTGGCACCCGGATTACTTTGATCCATTGTTATGTACTATGGCCACAGAAAGGAATGGAAACATCAAAGTTATTAATTTGGGACTTTTTTTTATCCAGTACATCATCAAAACTTTTCATGGGTATAATGTTGCTACAATTTTGTCACGCAAGTAAAAATAATTGTTTTGAGTTTTCTGTAAAAGAAAACTATTGTATCGGCTCGGCTTTGTCTGTCCGTCCGCACTTTATTCTGTCCGCATTCTCCGCACTTTTCTGTCCGCCCTCAGATCTTAAAAACTACTGAGGCTGGGAGGGCTGCAAATTGGTATGTAGATCATCCACTCCCCAGTCATCAAACATACCAAATTGCAGCCCTCTAGCCTCAGTAGCTTTTATTCTATTTAAGGTTAAAGTTATCCATAATCGTGCTTCTGGCAACGATTAGGATAGGCAACCACCGGCCCGTGGTTAAAGTTTCATGGGCTGCGGCTCATACAGCATTATACCGAGATGGATCTATTTTCGGTGGCCTTGATTATATACTGTAGCGGCTGTACAGAAAACTCGATTACGCCGAAGAAACTTCGGCTCGATTGTTACTTGTTGACATTGATTTCGGTTTTAAATTATCAAGCGGGAACTCAAAGCATCTATCATTTTCAAATAAGATTTGAGTTGCAACGGTAAATAACTGATGTAAAAGGATAAAAAGGTACAAGACGCCTTGTAGGTTGAGAGGTCACCTCATCTTAGCAAGTAGGCTATCTCTGGCTGTAATTTTTCAAAATATTAAATATCTCAAATTTCTAATGATATTTGAGACAAAATGTGTTAGGATTTTGGTGAATAATCAACTAGAACAGAGAATCACTGCACGATATTTTAATCGTGATTTTTACCTTGATAAAACGAAAATTTAAATGTAGGAATTTCAGGAATAAAATACACACATAATTTCAACTGTTTATTACGCAACGCTTATTTCCATCTCTGGTTGTCGTTGAAACGAAGCATATCTAATTTAAACAGTATCAATAACGGGTGTTAGTGATGTCTCATAAATTTCAATACCTTTTGAAATTCTTCTTAATAGATTAGACCTTATAATCACAGATGTTCCAGCTATTATGAAACTCAAAGTCTGTAAATAAATAGGCACTTCTGTTCATTGCGCCATTAAGGTGGACATATCTGTCGATCAGTATATTCCTAATGCCGCCATTGAACAAACAATCTGGATGAAATCTAGAGCCAATTAGAATCGCATTAGTGAAGCTTGTCAGGCACTTAATGTTTCAGATGCTATATTAGATCCTGATCCCAAGAAGACGTTAAATGATGGTTGTTTTTATAAGATATATGAAACTAGAAAGATCATAAAATTTAGTGCATATGACCAGCCATGATTTAATGATACGTGTAGACGAGCTTACCATGACAAACAGACCAAATTCAGCGTATGGAGATGAAATCGTTAAATGAAAATTACACCATTTTTCTTGAGAGACACCATGCTGCGAATAGAACTTACCATAGAGCAGAGAGAAATTACAATAATTCCTTAAAGAGGAAATTTCAAGGAATTACTCAGCCTCATCTGTGGTGGACCAAATTGGCATCACCTATCTTTGTGTCGGGCTCATCTTCCATTCCACCACTACTAACAGATGATGGTAGATTGGTTACTAGCCCTATGGAAAAGGCTGAACTGACACATCGAGGTTTTGAAGCTAAGCAATCGACTGAGGATGTCCCACTCCTTGATACTTGTCATCCTGAACCTATTCTTACAAAATTTGCATTTCGCTCCAGGAATGTTAGGAAAATTCTGTGGAGAATACCCTGGTGGTTCCTTCCCTCTGTTTAAAAAAAGGAAAAAACAGCTTCTAGTGTGTTGTCTCCCAAGATTAGCAGATCCTATAGATTTTAATTTTGATATAGTATCTTTGTGAACGAGAGAAAGCTTAGTAATACAGTGCCTGTTCCAAAGAGTGGCATATCTACAGACTGCAATAACTACAGGCAAATCTCTATTCTCCCTCTGCTCTCCAAAGCTGCGGAAGAACTTATATTTATGCCACTATGTAAACATGTGGAATCTAAAGGATTGTTAGCTGATAGTCAATATGTGTATAGGAAGCAGTTACTGTATGTACCTGCGATGCTCTTTTAGACTTGACATGTCATTTGCAAGAGAACTTTGATAAGATTTTTGAAAGCAGAGTAATCCAAATAGATTTAAGTGCAGCTTTCGATTTAATAAATCAAAAGGCACTGATTTATAAACTTCAGAATCTTGGAGAGGGTGGATATGTTTTAGGATTACTTCAAGATTTCCTTACAGGTAGGTAGCAGCAAATTGCTATTGATGGGAACTTTAGTGAACCAAGACCTGTTGTGTCTGGAGTTCTACAGGGTAAAGTTCTTGGTCCATTGTTATTACATGCTTTTATTTAACTTGACTTCTGCATCTGTCTGTCTGTTTGGGTCAAATCTTGTAACTCAATTTTCGACCTGTTCCCTTTGTTCGGTGAACTTGAAATTTTGCATGGTTACTCAATCCCAGTGACAGTACAACCTTCCATGATCAGTAGGTCAGCAGTGACCTCTAGTGACCCTACAGTGTACTCTCCCGGTATCTCAAGATTTGTGCGAAAATCTTCTGATTTTTCGTACCTTCTTTGACTCGGTAGAATAAGTTAATAACTCTATGGATTTTTCAAACCTTCTTTGGCTCGACAGGATATCACATTTCTTTTTTCTTAGTTACAATCATAAATCGGTTACAATTTCTGTCAAAACTGAAAAGTATAAAATAAAAAAATATATTATTATTAAACCCTTTTTCTTTTACTAAAATGCACTAAAAAGTACAAAATAATTTTTTGAGACATACCAGGATTTTCTTACAATTAAACATGTCTAAAAGAATCAAAGCATGGTCGCCAAACATGGAAGGAAATGCTACAAGAAATTAAAACATTTATATTTCTGTCCTTGTAGTATTTCCTTCCATGTTTGGCATCCATGCTTTTATTTTTGTAGACATCATTAATTATAAGAAATTCCTGGTGTGTTTTAACAAAAAAGATTCTTTGGACTTCTTAGTAAATTTTTATAATAAAAGCATGTTATTTTTATTTTTATTTTTGGTGTATACAAGTGATATGACTGTTAGCCTGGAAAACAAGATTGTTCAGTATGCCAGTGATGCAACACTTGTGGGTGTAGTAAAGTCTCCACCTATAAGGAATGAAACTGCCCTCAGGCTCAACCAGGACATGGACCGGATGAGGGAATGGAGTAGTCGGTGGGGCATGAGGCTGAACTCCAGTAAAGCGAAAACGCTATTGAATAGCATATCTCATACAGATTTTCCATTCCACCCTCCCCCTCAGGTGGATGGAATTTTGCTGAATGAGTCTAACGCTTTAACTATTCTAGATGTAAGTTTTGAGAAACATCTAATGGAAGTTTTAGCAAATATCGCACGAAAGTTAGTTCGTAAGGCCTCATTTATTTATAACAGTGAATAAAATCAGTGCAACCAGTTTTAAGTCATTTGTACTTCCTTTACTAGGATACTGTTCGCCGGTGTGTATGTCTGTTTCTGCCAGAGATTTATCTCGTTTAGACAGAGTGGTTCGTGGTGATAGGATTCCGTTTCCTAATAGTAGCAGTTATGACTTGGCCCATCGACGGATTGTCTCTTGTTTTTCACTTTTTCATAAGCTGTATTTTAACAGAGATCTTTCACATTCACTGCTGATCTCTGATCCCTTTTCCTGCCGAGAACAACAAAATTCGCTGAACAGC
>NC_089741.1:70306023-70313523 GCF_040412425.1 Macrobrachium rosenbergii
AGAATTAAAGAAGAAACACCAGTTCCTGTGATAACATACAGCTTCACGCAAGGTGGACTGGGGTGTGATTGTCTTGAACATTTGGCCACAAAGGTGGATACAAGTCTATTTCACCTTATGTGTACATCAACTTGTCGAACTCAGATACAGTTCAACAGTGTTAATCGTAATTCATAATCTCTATTTCTGCATCTTGTTTTAGTGGCTATTGTTGCTAGGCACACACACATACACATACATACATACATACATACATACATACACACACACACACACACACACACACACACACACATATATATATATATATATATATATATATATATATATATATATATATATATATATATATATATATATATGTGTGTGTGTGTGTGTGTGTGTGTGTGTGTGTGTGTGTGTGTGTGTGTGTATTTCTAAATTATTGATACATACTCCTCTCCTCGCCCTGTTTTTTGTTTGGAAGACAGTCTGAGACCAAGGAGACGAGAAATCGACCCCTCCTTGTTGTTCCATTTTAAAAAGGACAATAGACTCGTCAGGGTCTCAAGTACTTCTCTATCAGACTCTTCTTATGCCTCGCTAAAACGTCATTCTAACTTTACCTTTATGATCTCTGGCAGAAGATTTTCAATTCCAGATTAACTCCTTGTCCCTGAGAGACAGAGAAGCAGAAGTCTAACAACTTCACATACCAGTAAAACTCTCTCACCTGACATGCCCGTGGCACTGGAAGCCAGTTGGTTGAGAAGGGCATAAAAGGAGATAGTGGGCAAGCAAGAGAGTCACAGGCAAAACCCTGCAGAGGAAGCATGTAATTTGTGGCTTCCCCCAAAGCTCCTTTGCTCTGGCCAGGAGCCTCCTTATCCAAGCCCATCTGAGTGTAACCAAGAAGTCCCGCTTGATAGGTTAAAACTGAAATCAATGTAAATAAGTAAAATTGAGCCGAAGTTTCTTCAGCGCAATCAAGTTTCCTGTAAAGCCGCTACAGTGTATAATCAAGGCCACTGAAAATAGATCCATCTCGGTATAATGCTGTATGAGCCGCAGCCCATGCAACTTTAACCAAGGGCCGGTGGTGGCCTATCCTAATCGTTGCCGGAAGCACGATTAAGGATAACTTTAACCTTAAATAGAATAAAAGCTACTGAGGCTAGAGGGCTGCAATTTGGTATGTTTGATGATTGGGGAGTAGATGATGAATATACCAATTTGCAGCTCTCTAGTCTCAGTAGTTTTTAAGATCTGAGGGCGGACAGAAAAGAGCGGACAGTGCGGACAGAATAAGGTGCGGACGGGCAGACAAAGCCGGTACAATAGTTTTCTTTTACAGAAAACTCAAAACAATTATTTTTACTTGCGTGACAAAATTGTAGTAACATTATACCCATGAAAAGTTTTGATGATGTACTGGATAAAAAAAGTCCCAAATTAATAACTTTGATGTTTCCATTCCTTTCTGTGGCCATGACAAGGGATCAAAGTAATCCGGGTGCCAGACACATGGGACGTATTACTCAGACAGATACAGATCCGTGTATTAATTGTTTTAAACTTCATTTTCATTATTGAAATGAGAGACTATGTCTTTGTCAGGAGAGGAATGTTATACGAAATTATTATAACAACCGTTCATTTTAGACTGAGTTGGCTTACGCTCAAAAAAAAAACACACACACACACACACACACACACACACACACACACACACACACACACACACACACACACACACACATATATATATATATATATATATATATATATATATATATATATATATATATATATATATATATATATATATATATATATATATATATATATATATATATATATATATATATATATATATATATATATATATATATATATATATATATATATATATATATATATATATATATATATATATATATATATATATATATATATATATATATATATATATATATATATATATATATATATATATATATATATATATATATATATATATATATATATATATATATATATATATTGCTACGAATGTCCAAGGGATACTCACTTGATTCTGGGCGGCAACGGGTGAGCGCAAGGAGTTCCTTACATTATCAAGAAATCTACTGTATTTATTACACATCTGACTCAACAGAAGGATAACTTTGTAGACAAACAAAGGAAAATCTGTGGCTTAAGGCCTTCTTCACGTGAGGGAAAATTACGTAAGCTCAAGGGTTCTCTTAATTATTTATATTTACCTAATAATCATAGATCAGAAGAATGACGAATTACTGGGCAGGTAATAATAAGGGCCTGCTAAATGAATGAATCTTACACAGGATATATATTCTACGCTGATGATGTCTTCATAACAGGAAACATCGCAGTGGAGGTAGAAGAGGGGCTGCACATGGACAGAGCTGAGTGGTTCTACAGTCGAGGTCTATCTGCAATGTATATGCAAGATGGTTACTTGCAAGAATAATAAGACGCTCAAAGGGAACTGTGGGAAAAGCACAGATGGTGCCAAACAACTCAGTTCAACACTAAATGCCCTTGCCTTGTTTGAAGCCGAAAAGGTACAATGGTCACCTGAAAAACAAGGCCTTAGGCAGTCATTTGGACTGAAAGAAGGGTTAGGCTTAACCATTTTGGGGAATGAAGCGGAGAATTCATGAGGGTTCAACACTAAATGCATAATTACGTTAGCACTGAATGCTCGAACACAAATTGCTGAAGGTGATCACACAATGGAAAATAAATAAAAAAATCAGTCAGAGAAATAACAGGAATCGTGACTGACTAAGAAACCTTATTTCGGTATATTACCTTCGTCAAGCTGACGGTGTCCTTATTCGGTAGGGCACTGGCAATGGAGGAGGGAATTAAAATGCCACTACAAAGGTATGGTTCGAACATCGGGGTCAAACACGTGGAAAGTTCGAGGGTCAGGCAAGTTTAAGGATATCTGCCCTTGGTGGTGTTCTGAGAGCTTCTCTCTCTCAATTTCCGTTGCATTATCCATAAATAACCTTCAGAGATTACGCATCGTGTCCAACATAGGTGGTGCATAGGTCAATCTTTGCCACGTTTTCTATATAGGCCGCATAGCATCAGTTAACCCTCATGGAGGGTTTAGAGCAGGGCAGAGCTCCAGCTTTCTCTTTTTGGCTCCGCCCTTGCCTTGCTTGATGCCGAGAAGGTGCAATGGTCACCTGGAAAACAAGGCTTAGGCAGTCATTTGGACTGAGAAAAGGGTTAGGCTTAACCATTTTGGGAATGAAGCAGAGAGTTCGTGAGGGTGCAAGTGGAAACCCACAGTTCTAGTAATTAAAACAATTGAAATGAATTTTATTTCTTTCTCTACTACTTTACAGATGTAAAAAAATGGTGAGGTGTCTTGGAAAAGGTTCCATCCATTGCACCTCCCCAACCAAGTTAGCATTCACACCCTAGATCGGATGAGAATGATTACCAGCAATCAAATTCACTTAAAGACTTTACTTTACTTCTCTCTCATTTTCCTTTGGTGCCTTATAAGTTAGCTTAAACTCCTGAGAAGTAATTCTTATCATTAAATTCCTATTACGTTAAGGCAGCATTAATCAGAATATTCTCACAACGTAATTGTATAGTTAAAACAATGAATTAATACTTGGTTAATTCTAGAGATATGTCATGCACTCTTAATAACAATCAGTTACAAATTTTTGCACACATGTGGTTAGTCTGCCTTACAGTAAGGTAAACCTGGTCTTGTTTAGGTGTTTCCACGATACTTGAGCAACAGCTCAGTGCCATTCGGCACTATAAACACAAGATCACTCAACTGATATTCAAGATTTATTACAGAGATTCACGAAGAGAATACGTGACAGATTCGAAATAATCGACGATTGTTAATAAAAGATGATGATTAAATATGTCAAAATTACATTCCTTAGCCCATGGAAGACAGCTAGGTTCATTGTTAGCCCAAGAAGGCCACAAAGGTAGCTAGAGGGTGCGACTCCTCCGGCAGAATCATTTGCCAGCATCTACGATAATGGCACTGTGTCAAGTTGGGATTCATATAATAATAACTAATGGCGATGGCATATGGTATTTTAAATGCATCATGCTACAGCAGGCATGAAAGGGAAGTCATAGGACTTATACAGTTGGCATATCTGTCAATGGCACTTTGTGTTTGGAGATGGGTAAGGCATAAAATAAATGTGGGTAATAATCAAAAGTAAGGAAGGGAAATGTTAAAGGGAAAGAATAAGGGATAGAGTTATAAAGGAAATAAATAGATGAAGGGCCCTGACATCCTTTTCTGGATAGAGGTGCCAAAGTCTTCAAAGGATAAAGGGGTGGCACTGTGCCATTTTCGCACAGGTGCCAGGAGAGCTCGTGGGCTCTTGTTAGGCTACCTGGGATTATCCACTCCCGTGGTATTTCCTCCACGAACCTCTCTTACTTTAATATTTTGTCTTGGTCGGGGAATCGGTGGAACTGAGCCCAGGGAGGGTATCTGATTACTGTCTGTGTTGTCTTCTTTGATGGCTGATGCAGGGGTTTTCCTTACAGGCTCTACCATGATCCGTCACAGTTCATTGAGTTCATCAGCCATTTGAGACATGGCAGAATCCTTACTCACTGTTGTGTCTATGGCAGACTGAGACAGAGAGGAGGAGGTCGTGGGGGGTGTGAGGGGCTTGCAGGTAAGCGTGACCAGCTCAGGCACGGGTTGCAAGGCTGCACCTTTGGATGAGCTTCCGCTGTGGTCAGAAGGATACATCTCTCTTACTGGCATTGGTAGTGGAGCCAAGCCTCATCCCAAAAATCAGTCAGTAACTGGCAACATAACTTACAATTCTGATGTGTGCAAAAAGTGGTCTCGATGAGGCCAGGAGGTCTGAATGGATTAACTCATCATGTCATCTAATTTCCAATGCCCTCCTGACAGATTCAAATTGTTGGTTTGGTTGATGATAGCAGATTCCAGCATCTTCCTGTCGTATGGACAGCTACTTTTGAAAACCAGCTCTGCCGCACTCCAGTTTATGGTATGGCCTTTATCGCTAATATGTAGGAAAATCCCCGAACTCTCTGAAGCATATCACACTGATCTTTTGTGCTCTGTTAATCTTTGCAAGATGGATCTACCAGTCTCTCCCACGGAATTGCTGCACAGAACCTTGTAAACTCCGGCTTCTTCCCTCTTTCATTTAGCTTTACATTAATGAGTGAGCTCTCAATGGATTTGGGATACTGGAAAATAAAAAGCTTATTAGACCTGTGATGTTCTGTAGCTTTTTGGATGTTTTTGTCGTACAGAAGCTTTATTTTGCTGTTAATTCTATTTGTCTATTGTGAATGGGACCTCCGTAGTATGTTCTATTCGCTTTATTAATAGCCTTCTCGATAGTGTGTGGTGGGTAGAGCAGTTGTATTAGGTGTTGGAGGATCATGCTGAATTCTTTATCTAAGTACCTATTTGAACATACTCTAAGCCCCCTGAGGAATGGGTTGAAGCCGACCACGATCTTTATGGAGACATCGTGATAGCTTAGGAAATGAATATAAGAAACAGCGAAAGTGGGTTTCCTATATACTGTGAAAGCATATCTGTTCTGTTTTCTTACAATAAGTACATTTAAAATGGCAATTTTCCGTCCTTTTCCCATTGTGTTTTAAATCTTATGGTCGGAACTAGCGAATTTAGTCTATTAAAAGATTAATTGAAATTCCCCCAGCTATTGTCCCAGAAAGTAAAAATATCATCTATGTATCCAAGCCAGATCATATTGCGGGGTTTGATAGACGGCAAATATTCCGTTTCGAAATAGTCCATGTACAGTTCAGGTTTGTTAGAAGGGAGGATAGGGGACTGCCTATGCTAATGCCAAATTTTAGTTTTTAAAGATTACCATTGAATGAAAACACGTTGTTAGTTACACAGAGGTTGATTAGTTTTAGTGTTTTATCAATGCCAAGAAGAAAATGTTCTTCATATGGTTGTCACTTACTCTTTAGAAAGGACAACACATCGGCGATCGGGACTTTGGTAAATAATGACTCGACGTCTAGGCTGAGAAATTTGATGTTTTTCGAGTGGATATTTAAACTGTTGAATTTTTTTTTTTAAATCCTCTGCATGTTTAACGTGCGAGGATGAGAAGGTTCCTAGAAAGGGTGATAACACGTCTGCAAGCCATTTAGATAATTTGTACATGAAAGAGCCCTTGCTAGATATTATGGGGAGTAGAGGAATCCCATCTTGAAAGACTCTAGTAACTGTATGTTCTTCTTATTACCGACTATGGTTCTGACTGATTTGTTAAATTTGGCAGCAATATTTATTGTGGGATCTTTCGTTAATTTATCATTGGTCTCCACATTGTTTAAAAGTTCTTGAAATTTACTGATGTACATCTCTTTATCTAAGAGAACTATTTTCCCGTCTTTGTCAGACTTTGTGATTATATCCTCCCTTTTCCTTAACCTAACTAACGCATTTTGGAATCTTTTCGGAGCGAATTTGTTTGTTATTTTGCTCCAAGATATTTAGCAAAATGCCTTTGAGGCATACATCTCTTTTGTCATAATTGTTTTTTTGCAAAATGTTTATCAAATGCAACCAAGAAATTAAGATTACTCTAGGGACCTGGTTTTAGAGTGTTTCATTCGCTCTAAAACCGGGTGCCAAGAGTAAACTTAATTTCTTGGCCGCATTTGATAAACATTTTTGGCAAAAAAAAAAAAAAAAAAAAAAAAAAAAATTAAAACCGTCTGTTCATCTGCGGTTAGGGGACGGTTAGAAAAGTTCAGCACATTATTGGGTAGGCCAAGATTATTCCATACACTGCTCCTAATTAGTCTTTTTAATTTGCTGTGCAGATTTCTGGAGTGGGTCTCACTGTTTTCAATAGCACCTGATAACACAAAATAGGAAAGATATCTGTACATACTATCATTCATTCACAGGAGGCGAAGCGATGTGGCTAACCCACTTATTTTTCTTCTCATCACATAGATGTCTTGGTGTGTGGTCAGTACTCTGCCTTGGAGGAATGTGCAGATAGAATCCGGAATTGTTTCTGAATCCCACGTCCATCACGTTAAGCCGTACATTTTAGGAGAAACTTGTTTTTGTAGGCATTCTTGTAGGAAATTTTTCTAGTTCTTCCTCTTGTATAACCTAGTCATTCATACTGTCTAAAGATGTGTTTGATAGCTGGGTTTTAGGCAGAAAATCTGACGTAAAGTTTGACGTTCCATAATGGGCAAAAATTAATGTCTTTTACTGTAATACAGCGGTATCATACAAAGATAAAAATGCCCATAAAACACTGTTTGAACGTTGCAACCATATATTTCCAGTACTTCCTTCTGTGCACCAGTTCACTGGTTAAATATGGACAGATGATGTGTTACAAGACTATATATACAAAGCATATGTAGATGTGGCAGTAAGTTGGTATGCAGGTGACCGTTGACCCAGGAAGGAAGGAAATTAAGCTATTCCCT
>NC_089741.1:70323523-70353523 GCF_040412425.1 Macrobrachium rosenbergii
TATATATTATGATTAGCAAGAATTCGCTAACACACTGCCTCCCCCTCCTTTGTTGTTGTTGGTTGTTCATTTACTGCCAGCCGGCCGATCGATAGACCATCTGTCTATCGACTTAAAAACAAGGGTTAAAAGATTAAAGGCGCTCCCATTTTTGATAAAGATCTTTCCTTCGAGGCAAAAGTAATCTGGCTTGGGTGTTTCTCCTACAGGCCAAAACCTCCCCTGCGGGCAGCAGGTGCAATGAGTCAAAGCATCTGTGATGGACGCCCCCCTGCCCCATAGGAGGGGATAAAAAGCAGAAACCCACGAGGTCGACACACACACGCGGGCTGGAAGATATGGAATGAAGACGTCCCCAACACCTGTCCCCACCGATGCCCTTGCATCCTAACCACGTGGCCCTTTCCAAAGTATACTTTCCCTCGTGCCCTTCGACCGTATTCCTCGAGCCCACACGCCATTGCTTGGAGCTTCAAGGAGTCCCCATCGCCTTGCCCCTTTACGGAAGCCCTTGCATCTCACCACGTGGAAGAAACTCGCCCTCGGAAATCGCAAGTCACCCACGGACCGCCTTCTACGCGCCCTCGGAAAATCTGCTAAGGTAAAGTGCCCTGGAAGAGCCCCATTTCAGTCACGCTTTTGTCTCGTAATATTTTCTTAAAGAGAAAGCCAGAAATCACCTTTGTCTAATGTCCGTGCGCCACTTGCATCGGCAGTATTAAGTCTTTTTACTCCTTTGGCACCCTCAGTGCAGCCTCGAATTCATTATTCTTTTGTCTATTTTCATTACTGGCGTATAATGTGCATATCTCTCATTTCAGAGGGATCCTATTTCGTGGAAGCTTCTTGGACTGTGTCTGGAATCCCCAAGTTTCATTCAATCCCGTAGGAATCTCCTTCAGGATAGTAATCTACTTGAGTTCCTCTTTCCCATACTGATATCATTTATGTAAATACACTCCTTTAAATTTGCCCACGTGTTTTACGAAATATTTCCCTCAGTAACAAGATTCTCCTTTGTTTTCCTCTCTTTTTTTACGTTTTCCCGTACCCACGAAGTCAGAATCACAAGGCTAAATTACCTTAAATTGTTGCTACCTGTCTCACAGAGCATATTTCAAACTAAAACCACGGAAAAACGTAAAAATGGCGACCTTGCCAGGATCTCGTTTTGCAGTTGCAGTTCCCCTAGTGTTGCTTTATTGCATTTGGAACTTGCCAGATCAGCTATTAGCAAAGCTAAGCTGGGTACGAGACAATTACGAACCTTATGTGTAAAACCAGCACACAGATCCAGAAAATTCCACGTAAGTAATGTGTTTATCTTAGCAAAACCTTTTTACAATCGTGACTGTTCCTAGGAATTAGAAATAGGGACGCATGTATTCACTGAGAGAAAAAAACCGCCGTATTAGATTCGTTAATGCATGCCTTTCAGGATAGGTAGTTAGGAAATAACCAGTGCTAGCCATCCTTTGCTTCGAGGAACAGTGCGAAATTCCTGTGTTAAAATCCTTGCCATATTCTTGCTTCGAGGAATAGTGCGAAAGAAATTCCTCTGTGATAAATTTTACTTCGCATTTCGAATTAGCAACTGTTATTTAGGCGCGAATAAATTCCCACGTGGGACACGACGAAGTCAGCTTGCATTGCTGAAAATTCTCTCAGTGTAGTTAGGATTCGAGTTAGGTGTTAGGAAAGCGAAATTTTAACTCCGCTTATAGGGAAAATTACTAGGCCGTTGTATTGTTATCCTCTCAGACGACTGGGAAATTCCCCGGAATCCCAGACGGTATATAAATATACGGGTTCATTCACCCAGAATCTAAAGATACCTCCGGTGTTGGCCAAACTACCTGCACTCCCCACCCCCGCCCATGCCCGCGTGTGTAGCATTTTTTTTTTTTTTGTCCCCATTCATTTCCCAGCATACATTTTTCTTTGGGTTTCCGTTAGTAATTTCTAAGTCTTAAGGGACGAATCGTAATTCCAAGTCCTAAGTGACTCCTAAAATTCCACGTCATTTCTCCAAACGTGGCTAAGAATTCCTCCAAATTCCACAAATTCCAAGTCCTAAGTGACTCCTAAAATTCAGTACTAAAATTCTACGTCGCACGTGGCGAGAATTTCTCCAAATTCCAGTCCTTAGAGACTCCTAAAATTCTACGTCGCACGTGGCGAGAATTTCTCCAAATTCCAGTCCTCAGAGACTCCTAAAATTCTACGTCGCACGTGGCGAGAATTTCTCCAAATTCCAGTCCTCAGAGACTCATACAAAAATTCTACGTCGCATGTGGTGAGAATTTCTCATTCCTGCGGGAACCCAAAATTAAGTACTTTTGAGACATATATAGTGTAGTTCACACACATCTAAGCCCTTACGGGACTGATCATTCTAGTTCGTTAGAACAACTCCTTAACTTCACACTACAGCCGGCCAAGTCCGAGCATGACAAAATCCAACTACGTCTTCCGAGACGCATATTAGACTTCGTTCGCCAAGAACAACCACGTCTTTCCAAGACACATCCAATTTTAACAAAGAGTCTTTTCAGACATATCCTATACCCATTATTCCAAGATGGCTAATACCAGAGCCCAACAAAACGAGGATTTCAAATTCTACATGTCTGCTGGGAAGGACATGGGACTACCGGGGCAAGATCTGAGAGCATGGGTTCAAGAGCGAGTGGACGATGCCAAGGCTGAGAGAGCAAGAGAACATGAAGAGAGGGAGAGAGAACGTGAGGAGAGAGAGAGGGCAAGAATTGCCCAAGAGCAGGAGAAGGATAAAGAACGTGAGGAGAGAGAGAGGGCAAGAATTGCCCAAGAACAACGAGAGGAGAGGGACAGAATTGCCCAAGAACAACGAAAGGAGAGAGACAGAATCGCCCAAGAGAAAGGGGGGGAACGAGAATGGGAAGATCGAGGCGACAGCGCGCCCACGAGCTCCAGATGCTAGAACGACAGCCCGCCACCCCCCCCGCCCCTGCGCTCGCGGGGATGCCAAAGTGGCCCTCAGTCCGAACCCAGTATGGCTTGAAAGGGCCGAACGAGTCCTGGAGTGCTGCGATCTCTCCCCCGCGGAACTCTCCCTTGTTCTCACTAAATTCCTGGGCGGAAAGGCCCTCGTTGCCTACCACGCCCTTCCGCAGACGATCGGGGAAACTGGGAAGCCGTACGCCAAGCAGTTACGAAGACGTACGAGATTACCCCGAGCGGTGGAGGAGACGTTGGAGAGAGCAGCCCAGAGAAGCAGGCGAGACTTGGTCCAATTGGGCGTACCATTCGAGCGGCGTTGACAAAATGGCTCGATTCGAAGGAGCCACTAACACCGCCGAGGTACTAGAGCGGTTTAAATTCGAGCATTTCCTGCGCTACGCCCCTCCTGCCCTCGCCACCCATATAGTGGAAAAAAGCCCCAGCAACCCTCACCAAGTGTTGCCGAATAGCAGATATGGGAAACTCACCACCCTCAAGAAGGATCCATGGGGCGGAAGATAAATCCCCGTCCCTCCTCGGAGGTTCAAATTCCCACAAAAATGGGAACTCGGGCAAGCCCCTAACTTGCCATTATTGCAAGAAACGGGCATTCCTCCGAACAGTGCCGGAACAAGAAACCGGCTCCTCTCTCTCCCGGAAAACCGACAAATAACTCGCCTGCGCCCTCCACAGGGGCAGCGCGAAAGACTTTAGCCAGACCTTTTGCACGGCGTGCAAGGTTTATGGCCATTCTCCGCATGGGCAAAATGCCCACGCAATAACAAATCAACTACTCCCACCGTCGCCTTGGCCGTCACAGATCCCAAGTCATTAGGCCCTCCCGCCGAAGGGCCTGTATCGTGGCCCCTCCACGAGGTAGCGAGCCCAGCGCGCGCCGAGTCACTGCTTTCGAGGACTCGGGCGCACAAATCTCCCTCATCCGGAGGGACAGAGTTCCCCTACGGAGCTATCGTCAACAGACGAAAACTCGTCACGATCGAGGGAATAAATCAATTTAAAATGATACTCCCCTACGGTCCAATTGAGAGTCATAAGACCTCACCAATCCAAAATTTGCAATCTTGCAGTAGCAAGCCATCTCCCCGGAGGCTATGACGTCATCCTGGGACATGACTTTCAGTCCCCACCGAAATCATGACAATCTAGGGGTCCCCATTCCCGAATCATTCCGCTGGGCGCGAGTAATCCTCCCCGCGCTCTCCTCAGCCAAGACTGGCGCCCCTGGGTACCAGGAGGACGTGCAGTCCCCACCAGTGCCACCTGAGTACGATGTACAGTGGCCCCTCGATCGGTTCCCGATCCAATTCCCAGTGCCCGGCCCTGCCTCAGTGCCAGTGCCAGGGCCCCAATCAAATCTCCCTTCAGGAGATGCCAAATTCCTGCCGGTGCCACTTGCGTGCCCCGAGCAGGGCCAAGCTTCGTCCGTCCTGACCGACGAGCCCAAGAAACCTCTGATAGCGCCTGACTCTGCCCTAGTGCCAGCGCCAGAGCGCTACGCCGATCTCCATTCACGGGATCCAACTCAGGACCCCCTCTCTTCCCCCGGCCTGGCACCGCTACCAGCGTCGGTCAGAGAGACGGTTCCTCCCGACCACCGCGGAAGCTCACCTGCAGGTGCGGCCTCGCAACCCGTGCCTGAGCTGGTCAACGTTACCTGCGAGCCGCTCACGCCCCCCCCCCCGACCGCCTCCTCTCTGCCTCAGCCCGTCGCCGACGCAATTGCAAGTCAGGATTCTGCCATATCTCCCTTGGCCGATGAACTACAAGAGCTGCGACGGATTATGGTAGAACCAGCACGGAACGCTCCTGCGTCAGCTGTCGCAGCAGCAGGCCCAGATAGTACTCCGTGCCGCCCTCCGGTTGCGGGCCCTCCGCTTCCCCGGCCGAGGACGACTGTCCCATTAAGAAAGACTCGAGGCGAAATTACCACGGGCGTGGGACATTCCAGGTAATTTACAAAGAGCTCTAGAGCTCCCATGGCACCTGTGCCGCCATTTCATTTTTCGAAGGTCTTGGCACCCCTAATCCAGAAGGGGACGTCAGACCCTCCTCTATCTTCCTCCCCGTTCCTCAGGAACTTCTATCTCTTATCACCTTCTATTAATCTTCCCTTAAATTATCCCCACAAGAGGCAATTAAATACGGGATACCATTCCCCACACAATGTATAAATCATTAAGAATAACAGAGTGAGAAGTGGCACGCCCTTGCTCCCATACCTTGGCACCGGGCGTGCGTGTCAGCCCCTCCTGAAGGAGTCGCGCCCTTCGGGTGCACTTTCCTCGCCCTGGGACTGAAGCAAATAGTCCGGGCTGTAATTTATAGGCAAAGGACAATAAATTCCCGCCTAACACAATAAAATCGTCACTCTTTTTTCCTTAGCTCTTCTGCCAATATCATTTACTTTCTTTTAGTCATTTATTTATCTTTAATTTTAATGAATCGCGAGTCATAAACTCTTGCCCTTGTGATTTAAATGCCCCTTTTGTAAGCTCTGAGGGACGTGTCCCGCCTTTCATATGCGGTCAAGTTTTCATTCGTAACGTCTTGGTAATTTTCCTTTGTTATTATTATCCCTTTTCCCCCTTCCATTCCTTCCAGGATCGCTGTTTGTCCTACCCCACATCTTTTGTCTGCTCGCCCCGTCATAACATTGAGTAGGCAGTAGACGCATAAAATTAGCGTAGTTTAAGGTTAGCGAATTAAAACCTCGCGAATACTCTCGCCCGCACACGACTGTCAAATTCCCGGTGTGTGGGTCATCCCTCAGCTCGCGTTGAACGATAGCTGAGCAAAGTACGTTAAAACGAAGATAAATTATCAATGCGAATATGTATAGTCATTACAGTATCGTGTAAAAGGGGATGTCATTTACAAAAATAAACGCTGTTTTTCATTTACGCTGCCTCTTCAAGGCAGATTGTACTAACCGCATGCATTTTATCTAAAATTAAGTAACCGTGTATTTTAATTCTTGAACAATAACCTTTCTTTTCATTTGTTGGCCATAGCCTCATATACGTGGTCCTATAATTCACAATTGTTCGAGTCATATTATAAAGTTACCAGTGGGTAACCAAATCTAAAGTAATTATTCTTTTGCAAGTGTTTAAATCACTTTGCGTTCTGTTAACGAAAATTGTCCCAATGTGTTATTAAAAGTAATGTCACAGCTTCATAAAACCCTTAGGAGTAAAGTTCATTGCAAGGCAGAATGTAGAGTAACGTAAAGCACTTGCCGCTCATTCTTGAATATCGATGTACACACCCGAAGGAGGTATGTACATCATCTTGTATGGGGAGGTATTATGATTAGCAAGAATTCGCTAGCAAACTGCCTCCCCCCCCCCCTCCTTTGTTGTTGTTGGTTGTTCATTTACTGCCAGCCGGCCGATCGATAGACCATCTGTCTATCGACTTAAAAACAAGGGTTAAAAGATTAAAGGCGCTCCCATTTTTGATAAAGATCTTTCCTTCGAGGCAAAAGTAATCTGGCTTGGGTGTTTCTCCTACAGGCCAAAACCTCCCCTGCGGGGCAGCAGTGCAATGAGTCAAAGCATCTGTGATGGACGCCCCCCTGCCCCATAGGAGGGGATAAAAAGCAGAAACCCACGAGGTCGACACACACACGCGGGCTGGAAGATATGGAATGAAGACGTCCCCAACACCTGGCCCCACCGATGCCCTTGCATCCTAACCACGTGGCCCTTTCCAAAGTATACTTTCCTCGTGCCCTTCGACCGTATTCCTCGAGCCCACACGCCATTGCTTGGAGTTTCGAGGAGTCCCCATCGCCTTGCCCCTTTACGGAAGCCCTTGCATCTCACCACGTGGAAGAAACTCGCCCTCGGAAATCGCAAGTCATCCACAGACCGCCTTCTACGCGCCCTCGGAAAATCTGCTAAGGTAAAGTGCCCTGGAAGAGCCCCATTTCAGTCACGCTTTTGTCTCGTAATATTTTCTTAAAGAGAAAGCCAGAAATCACCTTTGTCTAATGTCCGTGCGCCACTTGCATCGGCAGTATTAAGTCTTTATTACTCCTTTGGCACCCTCAGTGCAGCCTCGACTTCATTATTCTTTTGTCTATTTTCATTACTGGCGTATAATGTGCATATCTCTCATTTCAGAGGGATCCTATTTCGTGGAAGCTTCTCGGACTGTGTCTGGAATCCCCAAGTTTCATTCAATCCCGTAGGAATCTCCTTCAGGATAGTAATCTACTTGAGTTCCTCTTTCCCGTACTGATATCATTTATGCAAATACACTCCTTTAAATTTGCCCACGTGTTTTACGTAATATTTCCCTCAGTAACAAGAGCCCTATGCTCATATGAAATTCTCCTTTGTTTTCCTCTCTTTTTTTACGTTTTCCTGTACCCACGAAGTCAGAATCACAAGGCTAAATTACCTTAAATTGTTGCTACCTGTCTCACAGAGCATATTTCAAACTAAAACCACGGAAAAACGTAAAAATATATATATATATATATATATATATATATATATATATATATATATATATATATATATATATATATATATATATATATATATATATATATATATATATATATATATATATATATATATACAGTATATATATATATATATATATATATATATATATATATATATATATATATATATATATATATATATATATATATATATATATATATATATATATATATATATATATATATATATATATATATATATATATATATATATATATATATATATATATATATATATATATATATATATATATATATATATATATATATATATATATATATATATATATATATATATATATATATATATATATATATATATATATATATATATATATATATATATATATATATATATATATATATATATATATATATATATATATATATATATATATATATATATATATATATATATATATATATATATATATATACACATATACATATATATATATATATATATATATATATATATATATATATATATATATATATATATATATATATATATATATATATATATATATATATATATATATATATATATATATATATATATATACACACATATATGCGTGTGTGTGTGTACTCTCTGCATTATGAAACTTGTTCATTTAATAGCAACACAACAAAAAATTATATAATGATATGCTAATCCTGATACTTAAATCATATACTGAAGCTCACTCTCATTACCATGCCAGTATCAAATATATCAACAATTTAATCTCACAGTCTTCACAAGCACATTTTATGGGTTTGATCATAAAAAAAAGTCGTGTTGTTAACATTAATTTGGATCCTTGAGACAGAGATTCGAGATCATTTAGAAAGATAATCTCTTCCTTTCAACTGGCAATCAGGAACAAATAGCTGGCAGGAAGTTCATCTCTGTTTATTAAACAGAGATGAACTTCCTGCCAGCTATTTGTTCCCTGATTGCCAGTTGAAAGGAAGAGGTTATCTTTCTAAATGATCTCGAATCTCTGTCTCAAGGATCCAAATTATTGTTAACAACACGACTTTTTTTATGATCAAACCCATAATAGGAGAAACTCCCCTTTTTAAGGCGGGGCGAGAACATTCGCAGCTGAGATATTGAGTCATTCAACTTTGCTGGAGGTACTTTCTCCTTTATAGCTCTAAGTAATTGTCACTTCTCGCCTCGCTCTCTTTGCCGTTGATAGCCATCGTTGTTGGAACGCCATTCTGTAAGACATTATTTCTCTCTCTCTCTCTCTCTCTCTCTCTCTCTCCTTTGGTGTCGATATTCAATGTTGCTGTGAAGCCAGTCTGGAAAACCTATTCGATCAGTTTCCCCCGGCCCACCCTCCACATCTCCCTTCCTTTTTCTTAGTAATTAAGATAATGCATTACATTCAACAAAGGCATAGACTTATAATTTAAAGGAACATTCCTCGAAATTTCTGATTTTTAAGGTCTAGTAATGATTTTGCATCATCGAGTTTTCGGAAAGCAAGTTCTTACATAGGTGTAATATAAAGGCAACATTCCATTCACTTAAAAGAACGCACGGTGGGAGAGCCATGCAGGAAGTAAGAACTTATGAAAAGTGATAAGGATAGCGGTGACAAACAACAGAATCAGGCTCCCTAAGAAATGCGGAACACACTGTGTGGTACCGAAATCGCAGGATGAGGTACGAGACAGAGACGCTGATGAACATCTGTATCCTGTTTTTGTAGAAGAGATCCTGAAGGAAGACATAAGAAAAAAAAAAAGATAGAAATGGAAGAACTAAGGATGAAGAACAGACAAATCAGAAGAGAACTACCGGAGAAATACGGAGGTACCAGCTTAGAAAACGCTTGTACAGGAATTGAAGGTTATGTAAAGGTATGTGCACGCCGCAGTTCACAGCTACACAAGAAAACACTTGGCTGCCATTTGCGATAAGTAGGGGCGGGTAAAAAAAAGGGAACTTTGATTTGGTCATGAACATTTCTAAGAGATTTTTAAGTAGCGATGAAGTGCTAGTGTTAGGATACGGTCTTAATTTTTGCATGGGGGAACGCTAGCCACCATTTCATTGAAATGTGTAGAGGCTTAAGGGAATTAGAAAAGAACAAGAATAGGGATGAAGCTGCTTTCTGAAGGGGGCTGTAGGAGGGGTTAAGTTGAATAGATTCGTGTTTCTAGGCAGATTAAGTAAGGCTATTGATAGACTTGGTAAATACAAGGACATAAAGATTTGTAAGGCAGGTAAAGGGGGGCGGCGTAATCTTTGGGTGCCAAAGATTAAGAAAACAAGTTAGAACAATTGTGAAATGAAGAAAACATATACGAAGCTTGCAATAAAAAGCCAGACGTTGCGGGGGAGGGGTGTACAAAGTAATGTTAATAACAAAGTAAGGGAAGCTTTGACAAAAATCCAGGATAAAAAGAAAAGAAAAGAATTAGAGCATAGAGTAATATCAGAGGAAAGCCCAGAGATCCTATATATTTATGGCAGTCCAAGTATTCATAAGGAAGGGTGCTCGGTAAGACCCATCGTGGCATCGACGACAACACTGCGGATTAGGTATGAGAAATTACTATCCAACATAATGGGAAGATGGGTGGGGTTAGTATCAAAAGGGTATCTAAGAATATAATATGAACCTCATAGATGAATTATCTAACATGAACATAAATGATGGTAAATTTGCGAGTTTGGATGTGACTTCCCTTTTACCAGCGTGCAAGTCAAGAAGACAATGGAAATAATAATAAAAAAAATGGAGGAAGCAATTTACACATGTGACCTAGATCATGACGTTTTGATCAAAATGTTGGCAGCGGCCCTCAGCGTCAATGTGTTCAAGTGGGGTGAAAACCATTACATAAAAAATAAAAAAAAATAAAAAGCAGTAGCTGTGGATTCGAGCCTTTCGCCGATCTTAGCTAGCATTTTCATGAAGTGGTTCGAAACGGAAGATGTGGAAAAAGTGAATATAGGGAGCCTAACCATCATCGAATGGGTAAGATATGTAGATGACATCCTGATTATTCATAAGGGGAAGAGCGAAGAATTACACAAGTTCCTAGAAAACATAGATAAACTAAATGAACAAATTAAGTTCACATTAGAAGAAGAGAAAGAAGAAATTCCGTTCTTGGATGCACTGGTAAGGAGGAAAGGGGAAAATATAAAATTTAACGTACACAGAAAGAAGACACATACCATTTCATGCATACATATGTTCTCAAGCCATAGAAAAGGAATTAAGACGGAAGTAATGTTAGTGTTTGGCTATCAGGACTTATAGGATTTGTAGCCCCGCTTTCTTAGATGAAGAGCTGGAAAACTTTAAGGAGAAGTTTAGGAGATTTGGATACCCTAAGTATTGATGGGAACGGGCACACACACGAAGGCAAGAAAAAACTATTTTGGGGAGAGGGAAGGGATAGAAAAGGGAAGAAAATAATTACAGTCCCGGTCAACATCACTATTACACCCCTCAACAGGAAAGTAGATTGTTTCAAATTGATAACTAGTGACAAAAACACGATTAGGAATAAAATAGTTAGGAGCAAAAGGTCGATAGAGGGGGAAGAGTTAGGAGGGGGTATACATGGCAGCGTGTCTAGAATGTGAAGAGCGTTACTTTGGTGAAAGCGGAAAATCCTGAGAAGAACAAGGAAAACAACACAAACAAAACATTAAGGGCAACAATCCGACGTCGGTGTTGCCAATCATTGCTGGGGAAAAAAGATCACAGAATAAACTAGGAGAATATGAACTTTCTATACAAGAACAAAAATAAAATGGCCAGACTGATAGTAGAAAAAGCATTCATAGCATGTGCAAATAATGTAATGGCAGGCAACAATAGAAGCAGTTTTGAGGACAGCCTATTCAGAAAAATCATATACACAACAATAGAAAAGATGACATGGACAACGCAAACCTGGAAGAAGTCGCAGGCAGAGAAAGGCCAAGGTAACGCGGGCGGGGTTACACAGGAGGCTAATTATATCTGATAAAGTCAGCACACGAAATTGAAACAAGGGCTTTAATGACTTCCCCCATACCTATATAAATACAACTGGACCACACATCCTGTCATTCTACAGATAACATGTAGAAGAGCTAACTATGACAAGCAGACCAAATTGAACACATGGAGACGAAATCATTCACATGAAATTTATACCATTTTTGTTGAGTCTCACCCATGCTGTGAGCAGAGTTTATCATATAGCTGAGAGAAATTACAATCATTCCTTGAAGAGGAAACTTGAAGGAATCACTCAGCCTCATCTGTGGTGGACAAAATTGGAATCTTCTATTTTTGGGTCAGGCTTATCTTCTATTCCTCCATTAGTAACAGCTGATGGTAGATTGATTACTGGCCCTAAGGAAAAAGCTGAACTGCTTCATCAAGCTTTTGAAGCTAAGCAGTCAGCTGAGGATATCCCTCTCCCTGATACTTGTCATCCTGAACCTATTCTTACAAAATTTGCATTTCAGTCTAGGGATGTTAAAAAATTCTTGATAATCTTAATAGCTGGGGTGGAGAGGATCCTAATGGTTTTTCCCTTCGTTTTTTAAAAAGGTTTAAGGTGTGGTTTCTACCAAGATTACTAGATTCTATAGATTTTTATGTCTACATAGTATCTTTGCAGATGAGTGTAAACTTACCAATACAGTGCCTGCTCCAAAAAATGGTGTATCTGTAGATTGCTGTAACTACATGCCAATTTCTATTCTCCCTGTGCTTTCCAAAGTTGCAGAAAAACTTATTCTTAAGCCACTATATAAGTATGTGGAAACTAAAGGATTGTTTGCTAATAGTCAATATGCATATCAGAAGCAGTTAGGTACCTGCAATGCTGTTTTAGATTTGACATGTGATTTGCAAGAGAACCTTGCTTATAGCTGGTGCCAATATGGCAGAATTCCGTTGTTTTCACTCACAGGGACGGAGAACGCATGTTTCCCCAGCCTACAGGAAATACCCACGCCGGGTAGAACAATGATTCCCCCTCTTAAAACCCCCTGCTACCAGAACATACCTAGATTTCCCCCCCTTAAAGATCGTACGATGCAGGAACAATACTCACAACCCCGTCTCCCCCCATCGCCTGAGCGGGAGTAGCAATTAGTGTTCAGGAAGCCTTATAGGCGTATCGAAATTAGGGGATGCGGTAGGATTTTATTCTGTCAGGCCTTAGACCTAAGGCTCCTTTCCTATGTGATTTTGCTGGCGTATGACCTCTTGCAGGGTACAGCTGCCCACCGCCCCCCACCCCCCAAACGCCGAATGCACTCTGCTTTTCAAAAGCAGAGGGAGAGACTTTACTGATTTCGTCTGGTGCGGACGCTTCTTCCATCTCCGCTGGTGTGTCGATTGCCGACTACAGCCAATCCGATTGCAGGCGCCTATAACCATCCTTAAAGGTTCGTACGTTGCGAGTCGTCAATTGCCAGCCCTGTCCCTTGTACATAACCCTTTAATTTCCATTTCTTTTAAACTTTTAACCTATTCCTCCGCAAAACAATCTTCCCTTTGTCAAAATCTTGCCTTACCATTTACATACTTTGAATTCGAGTAAAGATCCCGATATAACAATCATTTATCCCTCCACCAGTGCAATCTAAGGGCTATTTAAGATTTAAGTTAAGTGAACCAGCGTTAGTTAACTTTGGGCACGTATAATTACGTGCTCATCGTTAACGCGCACGCAGCTCCAATCCTCAGATCATATTTACGTGCTTTCATCAAAGCACCTTCTAGGATACATTATGTGTTGTATTTAAGAACGTATCTCCCGTAATCTTCCGTAGGGAGACTCCATTTCCCTTAGTTTGAGCAGGGCTAACGAAACGTCTCTTTCAGGAGGAGACACGAGATACACGTGGTGCGATCCCAATCCTGCTTCGATACCTCGCTTGCCACCCAAACTTAATCCATGCCTGGTTGTAGTCAGAGAAGTGTCCGTTGTTGCCAACTGATCGTATGAAGTATTCCTCCATCCTGGAACACCATCATATGCATTACTTTCCACGTAATCAGGGCAGACTGAATGTAATTATTACCATAGAACTGATTATTGCTGACTGAATGTAATTATTACCATTGAACTGATTATTGCAGATTGGCCCCATTCCTATTCACTTGCTGGTGGCCAATTCCCGTCATTATTGTTGATGTGCCCCATTCTGAATCTGTCCCTCAGTGATTTTGTCGTATGGTGTCTAACTGTTGATTTGCTAATGTTAATTTGCTAAGTTCTATAAATAAATCACTGTAATTTGGCAAACGAATTCTAAATTCCAATATGGCAACCTTCCACCTTAAATTATAACTCCAGGAAAATTCTGAGGTAAGTCTTCACTTAAATCCCCTTTTGTTTACAAACTGGACTCTCTTGGATTTGTGGCAGCATTAATTATAATTTTGTGTGTAAATTCTCATCTCCCAGTCCAGTCTGTAACAGTATATATATATATATATATATATATATATATATATATATATATATATATATATATATATATATATATATATATATATATATATATATATATATATATATATATATATATATATATATATATATAATATATACATATATAATGTATATATGTATATTTACATAAATATATATATATATATATATATATATATATATATATATATATATATATATATATATATATATATATATATATATATATATATATATATATATATATATATATATATATATATATATATATATATATATATATATATATATATATATATATATATATATATATATATATATATCTATATATATATATATATATATATATATATATATATATATATATATATATCTATATATATATATATATATATATATATATATATATATATATATATATATATATATATATATATATATATATATATATATATATATATATATATATATATATATATATATATATATATATATATATATATATATATATATATATATATATATATATATATATATATATATATATATATATATATATATATATATATATATATATATATATATATATATATATATATATATATATATAATGAGGGTCAGAATCGACTCCCATCGGGGATTAAGTTTTCGGACTGGCTGTAGGCTCTCCAATCCCAAGCATTCAAGCATCAGAAACCATTCAAAAATTTGTAAAACATATATTGATAGGAATGATTTCTGTATCATAGGCCAAACAACTAATGCGTGCAAACTGCCTATCCTGGAATCATTATTTATTAAACAACTAGTTCCCCAGTTAAATGCCCAGACCTCCTCCACTCAGCTCTTCCTGAGTTAACTTTTTATTTATATATTCTTTCTTCTGCCTTCTTGGTATAAGGTTGGTTAGCGGTCTTTGATTTTGCTTTTATGTATTTGTTTTTTTTTTTGTATTCTAACTGTGCTATATTTTATGAATTTGATTGATTTTAGAGCATTTTTAAAGTAGTTTTATTCATTATTTAACAGATTCCCTGATGATGTAATAAAGTTATTTATTACGAAACGTTGGAAATAAAGAATTATGCTGACAATATTACATTTCCATGGTCCACCTTCATGCTGATATATATATATATATATATATATATATATATATATATATATATATATATATATATATATATATATATATATATATATATATATATATATATATATATATATATATATATATATATATATATATATATATATATATATATATATATATATATATATATATATATATATATATATATATATATATATATATATATATATATATATATATATATATATATATATATATATATATATATATATATATATATATATATATATCCCATAAAAAGCCCAAAATGTAGAAAATAAATTCTATATTTTAGAGATCAAACTGTCTCTCACCTCAGGAAAAGTAGTGAATAAGAAAAAGTTACAGAAAAGCAGTATTTATACCAGAAGGTCCATAGGTCAGCCTTTACGTCACTCCTGTTGACAATTTCTCTTTAATCTTCTTAATTGCTGGTTGGAGGTAGATTTTATCTATAATATCTGAATCCCAGGATCCTTTTAAAAGGTTCGTCGTGTTTCTTTGTTTAATCAAAGCTGATTCCGCCATATGGCTTTTGAACTGACAGTTGCTGCTATAAACTATACACGACAAATTGCAGTTTATGCTATGATTATGTACATTTATGTGGTTAAAACTAGTTGACCTCTGTTGTCCGTACCTAACTGAATGTTTATGGTGTATTAATCTTTTGGGGGAGTTATTACCCGTAAAACCGATATAAGATTGTTCATAATTAAGGCAAGGGATTTCGTAAACTCCTGTGTCTTTAGGGACTGGTTTTTGTTGGAAGTTAACCAGGGATTGGCTAAAATATTTGGGTAGGTAGAAGAAAAAGGGTTAGAATTTCCAAGTGTATGGGTCAACGTCTTAATCCTGTCTAGGTGTGGGATATTTATTTTATTGTTGGGGGTCTCTCTAATTTTGTTTTGAGGCTGATGGTAGAAAATTATATTAGCTTTATGGATCGCTTTCTCAATTATATGGTCAGTGTATTTTAAAGATGACAGCTGCTTACGCATTAGTTCAGTTTCCTTTTCCGGGAAGTCTGGGGAGCAAGTCCGTAAGGCTCTTAAGAATAAATTACTGGCTATGCCAATTTTGATAGATATGTCATGATAGCTAAAAAAGTGGGTTTATGTGATTGAAAATGTTGGTTTTCTGTATGTGGTAAATTTGTATTCTGTCATGTCTCTAATTATTAAAGTATCAAGAAAAGGAATTTTGTTGTCTGTTTCCTATTCAACTTGAAGTTTGATGCTAAGCACAAATGCATTTAATTTTGAAAGAAATTCACTGAAATTGCCCCACCTATTCTCTCAAAATGTTAAGATGTCATCTACATATCTCATGCACAGCAAGTCTTTAGGTTTCATTGCATTTATTTTTATAGTTTCAAAGTATTCCATGTGCAGATTGGCTAAAACAGGACTCAAAGGGCTGCTCATGCTGCACCCGAATTTTTGTTTACATAAGGACTCTCCGAATGAAAAGACTAATTAATACACATAATTCAACTAACTTTATTATTTTATGTAGGGCTGGTGGGAAATGATCTGAATAAGGGGTTAATATTCAGTCGGGGAGTCATTCTATGAACAAAAATTCAGGTGCCGCATTGGCAGCTCTTTAAATCCTATTTTAGCCAATCTATAGATGGAACAGTTTGAAACTAAAATAATAAATGCAATAAAACCAAAAGACATGCAGTGGTTGAGATATATATATATCTTAACATTTTGGTATAAAAGGTGGTGCAATTTCAAGTAGTTTTTTTTTTTTCAAAACTTAATGCATTAGTGCATAGCATGAAGTTTAAAGTTGAATGGGAAACAGACAACAAAATTTCTTTTCTTGACGTTTTAATAATTAGAGACATGACGTAATACAAATTTACCATGTACAGAAAATCAACATTTTCACTTACATAAATCCACTTTTTTAGCTATCAGGGCATCTCTATCAAAATTGGCGTAGCCAGCAATTTATTCTTAAGAGCCTTACAGATTAAATTTTGTTCCCCAGATTTCCTGTAAAAGGAAATTGAACTAATCTGTAAGCAGCTGTTATCTTTAAAATACGCTGACCATATAACTGAGAAAGCGATCCACAAAGCTAACATAATTTTCTACCGTACCCCTCAAAACAAAACTAGAGAGACGCCCAACAATAAAATAAAAATCCCACACCTAGACAGGATTAACACGCTGACACAGACACTTGGAAATTCTAACCCTTTTGCTTTTACCTACCCAAATACCTTAGCCTAATCCCTGATTAACGCCTAACAAAAACCAATCCCTAAAGATAGGAATTTACGAAATCCCTTGCCTCGATTGTGAACAATCTTATATCGGTATTATAGGTAATTCACTCCCCCAAAAGATGAATGCAGCATAAACGTTCAGTTAGGTACGGACAACAGAGCTCAGCTATTTTTAACCACACATATAAAAATAATCACAGAATAAATTAGAATTTGTCACGTATAATTTATAGCAGTAATTGTCGGTTCAAAATCCAGATGGTGGAATCAGCTTTGATTAAACAAAGAAACACGACGAACCTTTCAAAAGGATCCTGGGGTTCAGATATTTTAGATAAAATCTTTCTCCAACCAGCAATTAAGAAGATTAAAGGGAAATTGTCAACTGGAGTGACGTAACGGCTGACCTATGGACCTTCTGGTATAAATACTGCTTTTTTGTAACTTTTTTCTCATTCACTACTTTACATGAGGTGAGAGACAGTTTGATCTCTGAAATATGGCATTTATTTTCTAAATGTTGGCATTTTTATGGGCTCCTTATATTTCATGAAATTGTTTTGACTGAAAATATTTTGTAGCCATGTATAATTATGCACACACACGCATATATATATATATATATATATATATATATATATATATATATATATATATATATATATATATATATATATATATATATATATATATATATAATAAGCCGATTCTGAGACTTATACTTTATTTTAGTCTCCGTTTCAAGAACAGAGGTTGGTATCTCGCTTTTCCCAAGATATTGTGTGATAGCATGAGCCGACATCATAAGTTATTCCTTTCCCTAAATAAATTCTAAGGACTACTAGAATGAGAAACTAGGTACAAAAATAAACTTTTATTGACAAAAAAATAACGAAAATAACTTAAAAAAAAATACGAAGAATGAAATCGAATGATTCAACATAACTATGAAAATCTTCTAAAGAAATAATGTCCAAATCGTAGTCACCCAACTATTTAAGGGAATACACAAATAATTCATCTGTCATTCAAATCATAAAAATGTCAATGAATGCACTCAGGTCAATTCATCATTAAATGTCACACCACTCCCTTCCTTGAAGAGGAATGTGAAGGAGGGAGGAAGGAATACCTGTAAAAGAACAAGCGTTATATTAAAAACCATAAAATGTAAAAAATGCAGAAACACAAGATTTCACTGCCACAGGGGTAACGTCTGTGCCCATAGTTCTGAAAGAAGAGTTTAAAATGTTTATGAGCGGTACTCACTGCACCATTGTCCTTTGGAGACACAGTTTCAGCTTGGGTGTTTTTTTCTGACACCCCGAGCGCACAATCATGTCATTACAATGTGAATTTCATTGTCTCACTCATTTTATGAAGAACACGCATTATATGGGATTTGTCAACGCACATATGAACATACTCTCGTGACATCGTTCGAGGTCAAAGTACGGTAAGACACGCCTCTTGCAATGTGGGGCGTCATGAGGTACCCGGTCACACACGTATTCATGCAGTCCACTTGAATGCTTTCTTCAAATCCGGATTTATAACCAGATCACCTTCTAGAATGTTCTAAGTTGAAATCGCATTTCTCCTCCTCGTGTCTTGTCACCAAGGGTCTTCTGCGAACCTTGACTTCTTGTGGTATGCGAACGACGCTCATCTTTTTTTACATGCTGTGTATAGTCCAATGATCCCTTGAACAGCTGACCCATCTTTCAAGGTCACCTTCGTGAGCAGTTACACACACACACATATATATATATATATATATATATATATATATATATATATATATATATATATATATATATATATATATATATATATATATATATATATATATATATATATATATATATATATATATATATATATATATATATATATATATATATATATATATATATATATATATATATAATATATATATATATATATATATATATATATATATATATATATATATATATATATATATATATATATATATATATATATATATATATATATATATATATATATATATATATATATATATATATATATATATATATATGTATGTATGTATGTATGTATGTATGTATGTATATATATATATATATATATATATATATATATATATATATATATATATATATATATATATATATATATATATATATATATATATATATATACCTAGATGGGAAAGATTGGGAACTTGTTAAACTTCAGTTTGGTTTAGACAGTTATTTCCATTAAGTTTTTCAGTGGCAACAGATTTGCAGGCTTTTCCTTGAGAAATGGTAACCAGGCTGCTGACAAACACCTTCAATTTATTTCCTGCTTTGCCTCTAATTTAATATTCGGTATGGTAAAAAATAACTTAGTTGTTTGGATTAAGTTTGGTTTTTCTTGGCAAATGTCTCAGGCGTTTGTCTCAGAGATTCTTTTTCTGCTTTTAGCTCAATTAAACCTTGTTGGGCATCACTTAGGTTTTTTTTATATCTAATACTTCCAAATTTACTCTTTTCATTCCATCCTATATGGTTTTGATTTCCCCTTCCAGGGACAATAGTTGGACCTGGGACGAGATCCCAGAAATAACTGATAGACTTTCTGAAATGATTGCTGGTACTATAGTTAGCTGTAGCCCTCTTTTCTTACGTGGTTGCTTAGCTACACAGATTTCTTCTAAAGCTTTAATTGTTCCTTTGCTCATATTCCTTCACTTATAGTCTGTTTTTTCAATATATAACTTTGGCTTTTAATCTAGTGTCGACTCTATATTCTTTAGTTGCTTGTGCAAATGTCTTATTTGATCGCTGAGGTCTTGAATTCCTTGTAATCCATTTTAATTCCTGCATATTCGTTAATAAGAATGACTTGCCCCTTACCCTGAACGATACTTACTGTAGTTACAATAGCTTCGACACCCAAAGCTAGTATCATCAATACCGTATTTTCACCTTGTAGATTGCCTGAAACGGTAATTTGATTTCAGAATTTTCTTCATGGTTATTAGTTAGGTGATCCTAATATTCCCATATTAGTTAAAGGTAAAGTTTCTGAAGTTGGGGTGCCTCTTTACATTGGCTATTACAATAAATACAAATTACATTGTAGTTTACATTTAAAAATTAGATATTTACATGTGCCTTCATAAAAATTTACATCATTATAAAACATAAAACATAGATTTACTTTATACAACTTTAAGAACAAAAAAGTTGTGACAGGTATAGGTACATCATAAAAGTAATTAAAACATTGAAAATTTTGCATAAAAAATATGAATCTTTTTATATTAGTACTTGAGGCTCAATAAAATTCTTACCTTGATAAAATATTTGCTATTAAAGTTACAGCATATCTCTCCACAATATTAAAATTATCTTTAGCATGATTATAAAATTTCGATTTCAAAATTGCTTATGAATTACAGGTACTTATAAAACTAGAGTTATGAACATTTATCTTAAAATAGAATCTAAAATTCATAAATAGTCTGCTAAAATGGAGTAAAAGTGTAAAAGAGCTCAATTAAAATATATATAGAGTTTTACTATAAAAATTATTTGGACAATAGATACTTTTTCAAATTCAGTTTAAAAGAGTTAATATTAGTTAATGCTTTTAGTTGGTTTGGCAGTTTGTTCCACACTGTTGGACCCCGCACAACAAATGCTCTGCTTCCTAGATCAGTGTTGGTTCTTGAAACAAAAAGGTCATCATTAAATCTAGTTTGTCTGTTACGTCTATCTCCAACTCTTATTAGATTAAAAAGCCATGGTGGAATTAGATTATGTAAAATTTTAAAGATCATGACACATAAATCAAAATCAATCTTCTGTTTGATTGTCAGCCATTGCAAGTTATTTAAAATTGCAGTTGCATGGTCATACTTCTTGGCTTTCCCATCAATTACTTTTGCTGCAAAGTTTTGAAGCCTCTGTATCCGCTGCAGCTGCTGCTTAGTTGTCGAGCCCCAGATCTTTAAACAGTAGTCAAGAATGCTCACGGCAAGAGACCGAACGACCATTCCCCGCATTTCACTATCAAATCGGTCCTTAATTCTATTTACCTTCCTACAAACTTCATCTATATGACTGTCAAATAGCATATACTGGTCAAAATATACCCCAAGATTTTTTACTTTAATGCTTTTCTCAATTGCAAATCCATTGAAATTTATTTTTGTGTCTTCAGGAATTTGGGATATGAACTGCCTAGAGCCAATAAATATACATTTAGTTTTAGATTCATTAATATTTAATCCATTAATTTGAAAATAACATCTCGCCATTTCTAATATTCTTTCTGCTCTTACTATCAAGTTATTTAGTTCATTTATAGTTCCAGTCATTAGAAGTTGACTGTCATCTGCGAATTGAACCAAGATGCAGTTTCGTACAGCAGTAGCCATATCATTTATATAAATTAGGAAAAGTATTGGCCCGAAGATAGATCCCTGTGGAACTCCGAATTCTACTGGTTTAGGGAGGATATAACATCGCCTAATCTCACTGACTGGTAACGATTTTCTAGATAGCTTTTAAACCAGAGAGGTCAATTTTTAATTGTGTACATTTATGAAGTAAAATATTGTGGCTAACGCTATCGAAAGCTTTAGAAAGATCCAATAGAATAAGAAAAGATATCTTTTTGTCGTCGATATTTCCGTAAATAGTTTCTGTAACTTTCAATAACGCAGTTTCAGTAGAGAGATGAGACCTAAATCCATGTTGAGTGTGAGACAGTAAATCATTTTCCTCGAGATATTTTATGAGTTGAATTGACACAATCTTTTCTAGAATTTTAGATATGATGGGCAAGAGTGATATTGGTCTGTAATTCTCCACATTACCTGCATCACCACTCTTAAAAAAGGGCAGAACGTGGGGCAACTTCCAATCGCTTGGATAAAGGCAAGTCACTATAGAGGTATTTACTATGACAGTTAAGTAAAACGCAATTATCGGTAAGGCGTCCCGAATGAAACGGAGGGATATCAAATCAGATCCATAGGCTCCCGTGTCATTAAGCTCCCCAACTACTAAAATAACTGTTTCGACATCAACTGGCTGTGGCCTAAAAAAGTCATTAAAATTCTCATTAACTATATTCGACTCATTTCTTAAAAGTTGTGAAGTGTTGTTCCTATCTAGATTTTGCTGAGATTTTTCAAAGGCTGTCCTACCAACACTTGAGAAATACTGGTTGAACTCTTCTACTTTTTCCTTCTTATCATTATAATCAGGTAAAAGGGCATTATTATTTTTGGGGATCATTTCACGAACTATTTTCCATTTATTAGGCACATTGCCATTACAGTTACGAAATTTATCTTTAAAGTGTTCCGACTTACTAGCTTTAATCAAAGTATTAACCCGTTTCTTTTCGTTTTTGTAATGATCTTGTAGTGTTTCGTTCTGTATATCTGTTTTAGCTCTCCTTTGTAGGTCATCTCTAGCTTTCGTTTCTGCTTTAAGGTTATTATTTATCCAAGGGGCTGGGGCTGGGTAATTTCTTGGGTCACAAATGGTGCACATTCATCCAAGCAGCAAACAAAGGTTTTGGTAAAAATATTAACCTGTACATCCACATTATCAGTTTGTAGAATACAATTAAAATCTGGAGCCTTATTTAGTAAAGTACTACAAAAACTGTCCTGACTGTAATGCTTAAGACAACGAAAGGTTCTTTTAACAGAATTCTCCTTGGCTTAGAAATATCAATTTGTAAAGTTACTAGCTCATGATCAGCAATGGGACAGGAAATCACATCTGAATATACAATCATTTGTTGTTTGTTTGTAATGACAACATCCAATAATGTCGAGGACGTACTTGTTATTCTAGTTGGCTTAGTTATTGTTTGACAGAGGTTTAACTGATGTATTATTTTACTTAATTTGTTGTTAGGTACAAGCATATCCTCATTTAGATCACCCAAAACGAACACGGGTTTTTTTACGTAAAGATACATTTTTAAAAGTTTCTTTAAGATAATCAAAGGATAACAAGTTATTTCCTAATAAGTCAGCCAATAGAGGAATCAATTGTTGGGAATATTAATGGACAACAAATACATAACATGAAATAATTACTGGAATCAAACTCTTCTTGTGCTCAGATTAGATCTTATTTTATCTTGCAAATCTTCTTGATTGCATTTATCAATTTCTTCTATGTCAGTAGCTTCTTAAGTTCTTTTAACTTTGTCCTTATGCATCCAAAATTCTTCTAATGAATCTGCACATGTAGGAAAGCCTGAATTATTCATTCTTCTTACCTTCAATTTAGTTTCTTTAGCTTCTGTTACTCTGTATGGGCCTTGCTGCCAACTTCAACTTCCTTCTTTATGTATAATGCATCTCCAAAACTTATAATCTGTGGGTTTCAATCCTTCTTGGTGTCTTTCTGTCATAGCCGTCTGTGCTTCCCCAGATATTTATTCAACTATGTATGTATCACTTTAAAGTTGTTCATTCGTATTTTCATGATATCTTCTGAGTAATTAGGTAGGATTGGTTGATTTAACCATCCATAAGGTAGTCTTGGGTCATATTCCTTTAAAGTTTTCATAGGAGTTGCTTGAATACTTGTATGATAGCATGAATTAAATGACAGTTGTACTAAAAGTAAGTTAATATCCAAATTTGGATCTTGTCGAACTGTATGTCTCAGGATGATAGGGTTTTAAATTTACCTTCTCTACTTTGAATGTATTACAAATTTCTTGAATCATAGCATTGTTGAATTTCAACCAATTATCTAAGATTATCAACTGTGGAGCAGACTAACGGAAAAATACCTTGTCAAAGAGAGCAACAGCACAGTGTCTAGTAGCATTCTTACCAGTTAATAGTAAGAATGGTACCAACTCGGTATATCTGGTAAATGCATTAATACATGTTAGCATGTTTTTATTCCCACTACTTGTTGTGAGTATATTGGTGGTTAAATCTATTGCTACTCTCTCAAATGGAGTTTGCAGGATAGGATATTTTCCCAAAGGTACCTTCTTATCTGCTCTTCCCTTGTAACTATTGCAAATTTTGCTACTTTTCATATATCTATTGGCACCCTTATAGAGCCCTTTCCAGTGAAAATGTTCCTTAATCTAACTGTTTAATCTCGACCTGGGTGAGCTACTTTGATTTTATTACATAATCTTGGGCATTCATGAATTACATTGCTCTAGGCAGTCATGAACCACCTTGGATTCTACAACATCTCTATAACAGCTGTGTGATCTGTGAGGACTGTTATCTTGTAACCAAAGATAATACATCTGAAGTGCTTCAAGGAGTCTATAACGGCTAAAGATTCTTTATGAGTTACCATGTAGTGCTGCTGTCTTTCTTCCAGATACGAATGCAAGGGCTCCACATATTTCTTCTTCAGGGACGAAAGGTTGAACACAGAATTCCATGTTGGCACCGGGTCATGCAACTCATTTGTGAAAGCCAGCCTCAGTGGCACACCACTCAAGGTGTACGGGAAGCAGAATATGAATGTGTCATTCAACAGGAAAGGGTACAGTTGAACCTTCATCACAGCAGATGTGATGCTAGCACTTTAGGAACAGACTTCCTAAAAGCACACAACCTACTAGTGGATGAAACATCAGAACAACTGATCCTGAAAACAGCTCCTGTATCATCCCCTCAACAGCTGTGCAAACATTCCACCACCACATCGTCACCGCAACAGCTGAGACAAAAAACAAGCCTTATCGCAGTAGCTACCCCACTGCCAGAGATATGCTGACTTCTAGAAGACTACCCAGAGGTCTTCAAAGACGACCTGCAGCACGACTTAAGCAAACCAGAAAAGCACAACATCCAGCGCCATATAGAAATGGAAGGCCCCCCCGTCAACGCACGCTTCCGATGGTTAGCCCTAGAAAAACTTGCCTACGGCAAATGAGTGTTCAGGGATATGGAGAATGCAGGAATATGCCATAAAGCCCCCAGCGCAGGGGCATCCCCCCTTCACATAATACCAACATCTGACAGAACATGGCACCCATGAGGAGACTACCAGTGGCTAAACATCAAAACAAAGCCAGATAGATCCCAGTTTCCGAACATAACAGATATAATCAACCACATGAACGGAGCAAAGATCTTCACCAAAATAGACCTGCTGAAGGGATGCTTCCAAGTTCCAGTAGTGAAGGAAGATATAGAAAAGATCCAGATCATCACCCCCTTCAGTACCTACATGTTCAACTACAGTTGTTTTGGCCTTTGGAACACAGGGGCAACCTTCCAAAGACTTATGGTTGAACTACTGGGTAACCTTCCCTTCTGCGTAATCATGAGTCCAATCTATCAATGTTTACAAGGAAAATCTAAAAAATTAAATTGATCAGAAGTTCAAAATAATGCATTTCTTTCAGTAAAACATGCAATAACCTCTGCAGCCATGTTAATCTTTCCTCTACCCCATAGGTCCCTCACTTTGATAACTGATGCGAGTAACATGGTGATGGGCACGGTACTAGAGCAGGACACAGATGATGGTCGTTAGCCGTTGGCGTTCGTCAACAAGAAGTTTACGTCGTTGGAACAAAAGTGCTTCACATTCAACAACATGGACCTACAGCAACTGTGGTGGGACAACCCTGCCTTTACATGGAGTAACCTCTCAATCAACAATGGAGAGATGACCCTCGCCTGCAAAACAAATACCTGATGCCTTTACCATGGCCTGTCAGAAAGCCTCAGAACAAAGGCTTTCAACCTCGCCCACAACCTGTCCCACCCATCAGGCCGCCCAAATTTTTAGCAGAGCAGCACATCTGGTGGGGAATGGAAAGGAGGTAAAAAACTGGACAAGAGAATTCCTTCCGTGTCAGACGTCAAAAATAACAAGGCAAATAGAGAGCGGAATAGAAGAGTTCCACACATCACGCTGCCAACTCACCCACATTCATGTCTACATAGTGGGACCTCTACCCACCTCTGAGGTGTACAGATACCTGTTCACCATCATCAACAGAAATACCAGGTGGCCCGAAGCAATACCGATACAGCAACAGACAATGGAGATTTGTTTGAAAGCTCTCATCGGATGGGTCAGCAGACAAAGAGTTCTACAGATCATCGCGAGCAACAGGGGGGCCAACTTCAAGTCCATCTCATGGAATGCCCTTGCAGACAGTTTGGGGACATAGATAATACACATGACGGCCTACAACCCAGAAACTACTGGAATCATTGAAAGGCTACACCAGTCGTTGAAAGCATCATTCGCCACCAGATGTCAAGGTGGGAGTTGGAGAAAGTAGTTACTTTCAACATCCAATGAGCCCAACATCCCCCTCTGACACCTGCAAAGCATTAGAATGAGGAATGCCAGCCAAGATGACTTACCACATGGCCAGAAAAGTGTATGTCCCCAGTGAACTGCGAAACACAAAATATGCATACCGTGACATCCAGAGAAGAAACAAGGCTTACCGGATGACAGTTGATGGTAGAACTACCTGGGTCGCCATTAGCCGCCTAAAGCAAACATACCTCAGAGGCACTGACCTACAATCATAGGCCTCTCCAAGGAGGGGAGTCCTGTAGGGTCCCACACGGACCCACACGAACCCACAAACCATCCATCTTACCTGGCTGGCTGATCTCACAATGGTCATCTCCTGACATACACACCAAACACACGCATACAAGAAACACAGCAGATGTCATGCATCCTTTGTACATATATTATTCATATTAATGTTATGTTAAATGCATCATTCCTAGTACAATCATTAAAATGTCAGCCTTCCACCTATATGTATCATAACTTCATTCGCATCTTGTATATCGATTAAGTACATCTTTCCATCCCCCAACAAGCACAGTTGATTGTACTCTGACCTCTGCTTTGTTTGCCTTGTGTCCGGCACTACATTTCCGGTTGCAAGAGCTATTGACCTGTCTGTTTGTTGTTTGAGTAAATTAGTAAGTTTTGAATAATGCCTCTTACTCGCACATGCCTCCGCACAATGGTAACACTAATAACAACTATGTGTAGGTTCAGATGAAGAAAGAAATGAAAATATTCCGATTCCCTGCCGAGATTTGAGCTGGGGTCCTAGATATCAGAATGGGATAACAATAATTACCTGGCCAAGAAGAAATGCTATTCCTGCTGATAAGTACTTATATCTGTCGCATTCAGATAAATTTCATAGGGCTGGAATAGGCCCACCCTCACCATCATGGCCAAGTAATTAATAGTTTATTGCCTTCTAAGCTACAATATAGATTTATATACTACTGGTTACTTTTTACCAGATTTGTCTATAGTTTTCATGAATCACAATGCCAAAAGAAGTTAATAGGGTATTGTGGTTAATAAAACTACTCTCGTTTCTGGTAAATAGTGGCTAGTAGATTATATATATATATATATATATATATATATATATATATATATATATATATATATATATATATATATATATATATATATATATATATATATATATATATATATATATATATATATATATATATATATATATATATATACACATTACAGTCAATGTGCACATCCAGACAATTTGTAGTAAAGTGACTGAACTTTTCAGGCAATATGTGTATTGCCTGGTTCACCCAGTCAATTTAGAAATCAACTAAAGTTTACAGGCAATTTACAAAGTGACTAAAATTCTGATAGATATTCTTGGCATATTGACTAACATGGGTTATTTACTGCCATAAACAAACAAACAGTATTCTTGGGTAAAATTTTATTTTCTAAAACGATAAATAAAAGAATAAAATGTGACCGTAAGGTGAGACATTAAGTCAGTTTTTATTTTTACATACCAAACTAAAGTGACAGCAACTATTGCATTTGTGACCATCTTTATAATATTTACGGTGATTTGTTTGACATTGTTTCTTACTCATAGTACAATTGCACTTAGCATAACCTTGGCCACCAAACCTAGATGACTGCTGTACTGCCTGATGCAATATTATTTCTTTGTCTACACTCACGTCACCAATGCCATACAACTTCTGGGTACAAACATCAAACTGACTTCTATTGTACCGTCTCTTAAGTGTTCCTTCTCTCACAACTATTCAATACATGTCATTTTCATTATGATCTAAAATTACACCTACAACATTTTGGGGATCACCTTTACTTTGATCAACCAATGGGATGGGAATTGTCACATTATCTCCAGGATTACCAGGGGCATGATCTAAGTGACTCATTTCACCATGTGTTCAGATTGGGCTAATTTACCAGAAGCTGTTCTTGACCTTTGAAGTATTATGTTTTCTTGTAGAACATGAAGTCTTCCTGTAGGATTCTGGTCACTGGGTGAATTGTCTGGATGGGCAGAGCCCTTGGATAAACCATCTGAAAGAATGAAGTGTATGTCACTACCTGGATGATACAAGTCCTCACAGTGAGTAGAGCACTCAGGTGAATCATCTGGATGAGCAGAGCACTCAGGTAGATCATTCGGATGAACAGAGCACTCGGGATCATCGGGATGAGTAGTGTCCAAGGGGAAAGTGTAAGCTCCAAGTAAATCATTCTCAGTAACCATTGTCTTCAAAACTTCCTCTGGAAGTGCAGCTGACCATAAACCTACTTTGGACTCAACACCGAAGAGTGCTTTGTATGGGAATTGTTTAATCCCAGAATGGTAGCTTGTGTTCATTTGAAACTACACAAACTTGAGACCCATTGGCTAGTCACTTGTATCATTATCACCAAGCCATGAAATTAGCATGTCTTTTATATCAAGGTTGAGGTGTTCAACTGATCACTGACTCTGTGGATGCCTTGGTTTACCAAGGACCATTAACAAGTCTGGCCGAAGAAGTTTGAGTTCCGAAATGACCACTGCTGTAAATTCACTACCATTATCGCTTTGAAGAATTGAGGTTCTCCAAACATTAGAAATATGTCAATTAGTTGGAATGCAACCTCAGCAGCCCTTTTTGAAGTTAAGGGACACAATGTGCAATACTTCGTTAGGTGGTCTTGATACACCATTATCCACTTATACTTTCCTTTGGCACAAGACTGCATGTCAACAAGATCCACCTGAGCTTGTGAGCCAAAGTCCTTTGACAAAATCAGTATGACAGTAACACCCTTGGTCATACGTCTTTTCCGTTTCTTTTGACACTGAACACACAAAGCTTTAAACAGATGTCAATTATCTCTAGTAACTTTTGCATATCTTGACAAAGCTTTCACCATTTTGTCTCTGCCGTCATGTTTTATTGTGTCAAACATATCTTCACTGTGCACAAAATAAACAGGTTCTTGAGTTCTATCACTCTGTTTCCTTATCAACTTTTCAAAGTCACCACACTGAAGAATTTCGTAGCTTCCAATGATGTAATACTGCCGATTTCATTTGTTTTTTGCAAATGCTGCTACTCTAAGTTCCTCTATCAGATTGTAGTATTCAATTTTAGTCAGCAATAATGATGTTAAATCAGTTTTCCTTCAACATCACTTTCTCGTAAAATAGTGCTTCCTCAGAACACGCCATATCTTCTACAGTCGAAGTGAACGCAATGGCAGGAGAAGGGGTTCTGAATAATAGGATAAAATGTAAGTGTGGATCAGATGAACACACACACACACACACATGAGCTCGCGCTTACTG
>NC_089741.1:70361023-70363523 GCF_040412425.1 Macrobrachium rosenbergii
TTTTTTCCTTTATCACATTAAAAAATCACACTTTAGATCCATACAGGAGAGTTACCTGAACATTCTTTTCATACATCCCAACCTTGGTTAACATTGACGCCCTCAATCTTTTCACAATTCTTTCCTCGCACCCTGTTACATTGTCTGCTATACGTATCCTATGACTGACTTCTTTTCTGTACCTACCATTTAAAACCATAATTCAGTTTAAAATATCTTTTAAAACTAGCCCTTACCATTCTTCCACTATCCAGATTAATATTTGCTTCATTTTTTCTGGTTCCCATTTATATTCATAAAATTTCTCTTACTCTTACTCAACTTCTTCTTCTTGTGAATATTTCCAAACTCTCTGACTTATTTCAGTAATTCTTCTTCATTATCCCTAATCAGTACCATATCTGCAAATATGTCCATAGGAAAAGGAGCTATAAGGTAATCAAAAGTTCTTCTGTGCATTTATAGACCAAGAGGAAGAAGCTTTTGTTTGAAATTCCAGAAGGGTATTGTTTTGGTGTTTAAGAAAAGAAAAGTGGCCGAAAAGTTGTTAGTTTGGATAAAATGATATACAAAAGAACAAGGACGACAGTAATAGCAGTCAATGGCAAAAACAGAACTGTTTAAAGTTAGAGTTTGTTTACATAAAGGCTCAGCATGTGGCCCATTTCTGTTTGTACTTGTTAGGGATGTAGTGAGTGAAGGGATCAGGAATGCAAATCTACTGGATTGTTATATGCATACAATCTGATGAATGCAGCAGACTAAATGGTAAAGAAGGGTAAGCGAATAGTAGGGATCTCTTGAATTGGTTAGTATGAATGTAAGGAAAACTGAAATTACGGTGGCCCAGCAGGCAGTTTAGAGACAGGTTATCCATAAAAGACAGGCGAGACCTATGTTTTAAACAGGTAGAGAATTTCAAATACGAAAGATGTGCTTTAAGCCAGGAGGGAAGGTGTGAGGCTAAAGTTGAAAATAGGATTAAAGCAGCATGGTGGAAATGGGGGGATTTGGCATGGGTACGCAGAGACAGAAGAATGCTACATAGTAAGACAATAAAGATGTATTGCACTGCAATAAGACATTTGATGATATACGGTTCAGAAACACAGCCATTCAGAAGCAAGGAGGAACAGCAGCTGGAGCAAACTGCTATAAGGATGCTGGGATGGATTTTAAGAGGCTGAAAAAAAAATAGGAAAAGTGCTGGGGTGGTAACGATTATTGATATGATAAGAGAGTCGAGATTGAGATAGTATGGGAATGTGGTAAGGATGAGTAAGGAGGAAGGAGGTAAAGGGGTTTACGTTGAACCTGATAAGGGTACAAGGTCAAGAGGGAAGCAAAGGGATAGGTGGAGCGACAAAGCGAAGGAGGATTCGGGGAAGTAAGTTTTAGTGGAGGAAGATGATCTGGACAGAAGTAGTTGGAGAAAACGCAACAAGGAAACCAACCCCTTAGCAAAGGGACATGGTTAGTTTGATGTATGTGTAATACTAGTTATGAGATAGTTCAGATTCATATGAATATTTACATAATATCAGATTTAAATACTATGAGTTTAGAGACCAAATCAAATTGGGTCTAATCCCCTTTATTAAGAGTCTTTTTTTTTATGTAAATCACTTAATTATGAATTACCCAAGGAATTACTCCTTTTAATAAGATAAAAAATATGAATGCAGATACAAGTGCAATATCATATTGAGACTTACATTGTTATAGATTAAAATTACTAGTATAAAGATTATGTCTTGATCTCTCTTGCAATATTTAAAACTTTCCAACCTCCTTTGTTCTTCCAGGATTTCGTTTTGTATGAGCAAAAATGTATGCATTGATATAAAACTATCTTCAGTCACTGATAACTGAATGTCATGAAAGAATCGGGCACAGGGTGACGAAGATAAAAAGTAGGAAAGTTTGCTTTCCGTGATAAGTCTCATGAAATAATCGTGGTTTTTCAGAGGAATTAGAGGTGACTTGGAAAGAAAAGCTTCCTTTTAATTTCACTTCTAAATTAATGTTCAGGAATGTTGGCAAGGAGCGGCTTTGTAGTCTTTCAATCCAGTATCTATCTTCACTTCAACTTTCACTGCGCATTCTTGCCTTAGTTTTCATTTTATTTATTCTGCTTAGTGCCTTACTTTATTTTTTCATGTTTAAAATGTATGCATAAATGAAAGACACGTTTTGATTGCATGCTGGAAAAATCTAGCGAAAATATCAATTTGACTTCGGCGAACTCTTAATTTCCATGTTGCAACTAAAGAAAACCGCCTTTATCTTTAATCTTACCATTTTAAGAAGTTTGTTATTTTGATATTATTCACGTCGAGTTTATGTGCATGTATGTATGTGTATGTATGTATGTATGTATGTATGTATATATATATATATATATATATATATATATATATATATATATATATATATATATATATATATATATATATATATATATTCCATTCGTCCTTTATCCAGTTAGATAGAAATTCAA
>NC_089741.1:70368523-70436023 GCF_040412425.1 Macrobrachium rosenbergii
TTACAATTAAAGCAACGAACCCGTGGGTCCGAGAACTCAAGACAACCATCGATCTTTGGCTATTCCGAATTTAAACAAAATCCTTCAAACCGTGGACTGAATCTCTGCGTCCTACGTAACCAAAGGCTGACCTAAGGAATCGCTGATCATTATTTCCTCTCCTCATTTTTGCAGCTTTCATCTCCGTAAACAAATTCATTAACTTATTTTTGGCTGATCACTAATGCAAAATATCCCGGGTCCTGCGAAAGGACACCCTTTCACAGGAAAAACACACAAAGAAAATTTCCCCTGAAAGAATTCCCACACAGTAAGAAACCCAGAATTTGAATTCCTGTTACTCTAACAATTAATTCCCAAAACTCAAAAGAAAATACTAATACAACCAACCATTAAATCCACAGTTAATCAAACCCTCAATTAAATCCAAAATTAACTAAACCTTCAATTAAATTCAAAATTAATTAAACCCAAAATTAAATAAAAAATTAAGCCCACAATTAAATTCACAATGAATTAAACCCATAACTAAATTAAACCCCGAAATTAAATTCAAAATTAACTAACCCCACAATTAAATCCAAAGTCCCACTGAAAAAAAATGGGAGGACTCATCACACAGCTGATTGCAAAGTAGGTCAAGATCAACTTAGCGTCTTCAAGGGTAAACGCAAAAAAAAAAAAAAAAAAAAACACTCAGTCGCCCCCCCAGTAAAGAAAATGGGAATCTACCATCACGTAAAGAAAACAGTCCTCAAGCAAACGGACGAGAGAGAGAGAGAGAGAATTCGTCCTCACCCCCTCAGTGCAACACCTCACTCTCCCTATCACCCCATCCAAGGATTGCTGAAGTCAACAGAAAAACCTGTTGAACTCCAAAACCCCGAAGAGACGGGCGCCCCAGTCGTCAGGGCAAAAAAAAATTGCCGAGTAAGCTCACAGCAACCGCTTCTACCTTATCATACACGCTCGTATGCACCCAAAATGAAACACGTACATGTGTAATTATAAAAAAAAAACAGTTAAAAAACTAGGAAATGTATACACACTTGCATAAGAAATGTTTAAACACAATAATTCAACAAATGTCAAATAAATTACTACCCAATTATTAAAGTCCCAAGAGATAATACACTAATAAAATACTCCCTTTATTAAACCCTAAATGCTGATGTGAACTGCTGATTGCTATATATATATATATATATATATATATATATATATATATATATATATATATATATATATATATATATATATATATATATATATATATATATATATATATATATATATATATATATATATATATATACTGTATATGTATATATATATATATATATATATATATATATATATATATATATATATATATATATATATATATATATATATATATATATATATATATATATATATATATATATATATATATATATATATATATATATATATATATATATATATATATATATATATATATATATAAAACAAAAGATATAAGGCAAGACGCTCCGCCCAAACTGATGACGTCATTGACACGTCACTCAGGGGATGACGTCACTGACAGCCACCTCCCAAATATTAGTGGCAATGCAATAAAAAACAATCTAATCTGACATTAAAATAAAAAATAAAAAAAGATAACACTTATGTACGCCTCTGCTTAACGGTGCGAGAATCCTCTCACCAAAGAAAGAGAGAGAGAGAGAGAGAGAGAGAGAGAGAGAGAGAGAGAGAGAGAGAGAGAGAGAGAGAGAGAGATAACAAAAAAAGCACTTGGTGTTTTTGCATGTTTATCGCACGCAAGCGGTCAAGATACGCAATTACTTTACACTATACAAATTATATATGCTTAAACACTCCCCAATATGAATTAATGCCCATAACTCCCTATTAGCACCTTAAAACTTTGCGCCCTGTGACACATCATTAAACACACAGACAGAGAATAGCACTTGAGAAAAACTGACTCGAGTGTGTCTCGCAACATCTCACTATCCTGAATCGCTGACCCCAACAAAATTCTATTCTGAGATGCCAGTACCAGTATTAATAAGATATGTCTCTTCGGAAGCATAACCCTAACTATCTATTTATCTATCGATGTCTAACACTACTGCCAACCACTGTTAAATGACCCTATCCCCTGGTCAAACAGGGACATCTTTTATTGCTGTATCTGTTTTAAGAACAGAATCACTGTCCTAAGATGTCTCTGGTAGCAGTGGCTCCCCTGGGTCAGTAAATTCCTTCTCCTTTGCCGACTTCTCTCACTGAATCTATTCTTAAACAAAGGCCTACTGGAATTAAACACTGATATACAAAACTAAACTTTATTAGCAAATTTAACGAAAGTGATTCAGCAAAAGTTATGATCAAGAAATGGAGTGAATCCCACCCTCTGTAAATGGAAATCATTACTAGAGGAAATTCTGATTCACAAATATTCAGATTACTAATTCGAAACCAGCTAATACTAGTGACTAAGACCCTAGTCACCAATAAGGTCATAGTTATTCTAGACCACAGTAATTGTCAATAGTATGTAAAGAATAAACACCACTTCCAAAATATTCGTCCTCTCAGGACGAGCCCAGAATTCCTGTTGAAAGAAACATATCAATATATTAAAATCTGAAATGGTGTTACAAGTCGTTCATATTCAAAACAGAAAAATGCACAATGGAAACAGAATGGGAAAATGCATCATGGAGACAGCTGGATTTCACTGCAGCAGAACTAGGTCTTTCCAAAAAAAAATGTCTGGAAAAGATATAAGTGTTCATGAGTTATATACTCACTTTCCTATGCCCAGATAAGTTATCATCATGGTGGTGGTCTTTAAACACACACCAGCCACCAAAACCAAAATCCAGCTGTGAGTTACTGTTAACCCTCTGATATTATGCCATTCAGGAGTGCAGCACACATACGCTCTCACACCATCATTTCTTCCGGAAGTGTGACGACCTCAGGTCAGTGTTCAGTCACGCTGTCTCCATGGTCTTAAATCATGATCAAATAGCTCTCTGTATCCAACTGAGCAAATTTCCAGTGCACCTGCAGCAGAAGCGTCACTGACAGGTCAGCACATAGTTCTTCTAAAGCTACCCAAGACTTTATATATATATATATATATATATATATATATATATATATATATATATATATATATATAATCCAAACAAACAGAGAGAGAGAGAGAGAGAGAGAGAGGGAGAGAGAGAGAGAGAGAGATCCGAATGAGTAGGAGACAAAGATAGATTCCAGATGAAAAATAACAATATATACTAAGAGACAAATAACCAGACAAACTGAACCCACCTAAAATGGCAACCCTTCAAGAAAGGAGAGCGCAAAAATTTCCAAGAAAGACCGATGTCTCTTAGCGACTCCAAATGTTTTCTTGCTCTTAAGACACGAATTGCGAGCAAACGAAAGGAAAAGAAAATCATCCACAATGTTTTCCGAAGCAGAGAAAGGTCTTGGACATTTGTTTACTTTTCTTATGACATCTAACGTGATAGAATCACCGAACGCCTTCTGGGCAATATTTCATCACATTTTCAATGTTTCTTAGAGTTATTTTCCTATTTGCAGTTGTTGTTTAGGAGAAAAGCTGAACAAATACTGGAGCTCATAGGGCAAATATTTTGAAAAGGATTTAGTCTTTATTCACCAATTTTCTTTTTCTTTAGAACTGACGCAAGAGTGAAGGAAGCGTAATAAGTTTTCGTTAAATATCTAGATATATTCCTCTATAAGAAAATTGCTTCTGTTTTCATGATGATATTTGATAGTCTTGTCTTCAGGCTCTTCTTTCAAGAATGTACCACGAAGTACTCATTTAACCAAAATTCATACGATATTGCTAATATCAACCTCCTGCTTTGCAATTTGAACTGCCGACCACCAAAGTAGCTAATACCGCTTTTTTTATTTTTTTTTATTTTTTAGTTTTGCATTACTTGGGGATATAACCAAATGCAAGCTTTTTTTTCAAAACATCCAGTTGGCACTATTGTCGACGAACATGTAAAGTTAATGAAAGACTGGTTTATTATCAAAGTGAGATCCACATGTTGGATTGTAAACCGTTTTGGATATCGAAATTATATAAGACTTATTCTAAGAACAGCTTATAGCATTAGCCAATAGGTGCTCAGCTAAGCAACTGTCTACTTGGTTCTCGGAGATTACTTTCAGCAAGGCTGTAATGACTTATGGATAATTTTTTTAAATATAAATTTGGATATCGTGGTGAAGAAATCCACAGTGGTGTAAGTGTAAATATTATATTAAAGATATATATATATATATATATATATATATATATATATATATATATATATATATATATATATATATATATATATATATATATATATATATATATATATATATATATATAAACGGGAGCTTTCGAGAACCTGCTTGATTTTCCTTCTCAGTCTGTAGAATCAGATTAAGGAGGAGTATCAAGCAGGTTCTCGAAACTCTCGTTTACACACACACACACACACACACATATATATATATATATATATATATATATATATATATATATATATATATATATATATATATATATATATATATATATATATATATATATATATATATATATATATATATATATATATATATATATATATATATATATATATATATATATATATATATATATATATATATATATATATATATATATATATATATATATATATATATATATATATATATATATATATATATATATATATATATATATATATATATATATATATATATATATATATATATATATATATATATATATATATATATATAAAACAGAAGTAGTTGGCGCAAGCAGTATACACAGCATATCTCAGGACAGGGTGACAAGGAGATAGTCGGTCATCTGTAGGTGGTATTTATTTGCCGACGCGTTTCGTAACACTTTGTTACATTTAAGACTCTCTTGAAGTCGTTAGTTTAATTCCATGTATTTTAATTTGTAAATTTTCTTTTTAGCCTTGATGATGTAACAAAGTGTTACGAAACGCGTCGGCAAATAAATACCACCTACAGATGACCGACTATCTCCTTGTCACTGTCCTGAGATATATATATATATATATATATATATATATATATATATATATATATATATATATATATATATATATATATATATATATATATATATATATATATATATATATATATATATATATATATATATATATATATATATATATATATATATATATATATATATATATATATATATATATATATATATATATATATATATATATATATATATATATATATATATATATATATATATATATATATATATATATATATATATATATATATATATATATATATATATATATATATATATATATATATATATATATATATATATATATATATATATATATATATATATATATATATATATATATATATATATATATATATATATATATATATATATATATATATATATATATATATATAGGCCCAACAGGCTCAAAAGAGGGAGTAGTCAATTAAAGGATTTTACAGGGGAAGAGACTAACCACCAAAAATGACAGTGGAATGAATAAGCTGATTACATATTTATGAAAGCACAACACATTTTCTCCTTTTAGTAAACATAAAAAATTTTTGCACTATGAACATTTTCAAAAAAACTATTAAATATACGAATACATAGAAAACATATATAAGGTAATTAATTAGTAATTAAGTCAGTGGCTTCATCTTTAAGGTCATTCTTGAAAATGGTATTAATACAGGGGTCCAAATAATTCATGGCAGCGCTATGGTTGAACTTACAGTTTGAAATGAAGTGTTAAATTGCAGATTCTAAAAGATTTCATGAAGAGAAATCTTTCCATCTGGCAATCACTGAACTGTCAGTCCAGTTGATCCTGAATGAGTTTTCACTTAAATGAATGAATATTGCATTGGATATTTGCCTAGTTTTGACAGAATACATATGCTGCTTAATTCTCGCTTCTGCTGTAAATCCTTACTAGGTTGACCTACATAAAAAGAAGAGCAGTCCAAGGATGGAATTTTATATATTATGTTGTTGCTTTCATTAGGGTTATTTTTCATTAACATCCCTTTTAATGTGTTATTATACAAAGAAACCAGGTTGACATTAAAAAATTCCAACAATGTCTTTATGTTTTCAAAACCAATAAAATAAGGCAGGCTAAGAATGTTCTTAGGTTTTTTTCTGTTTGTTACTTACACTATAATGCCTGCTATATACCCAGTTGGGCCTAGTCCTTTGTAAAACCTCTAAAAAATTTACCTTTGTTTTGTTAGGTCCACTAATTCTTCAACTGTATTGGATTCCAGGTGCATCTGTTCCTTATAATTCCAGTCCTCAGGGATATCTGTATGTCATCTGTCACTTATACAAGCTTCACTGTAAATTTATTTTTATATTTTTCACCAGTCTGCTAGTAAAGGACCATTGTGTCGAAAGACCTAGCAACCATTCCATTGTTTCAGTTTCCCTTCATCATATTTGACTTCATTTATACGTTCATCACATTCCATATCCTCGTGAATCAGTCATATATATATATATATATATATATATATATATATATATATATATATATATATATATATATATATATATATATATATATATATATATATATACATATATATATATATATATATATATATATATATATATATATATATATATATATATATATATATATATATGTGTGTGTGTGTGTGTGTGTGTGTGTGTGTGTGTGTGTATATATATATATATATATATATATATATATATATATATATATATATATATATATATATATATATATATATATATATATATATATATATATATATATATATGTATATATATATATATATATATATATATATATATATATATATATATATATATATATATATATATATATATATATACCACTGTGGATTTCCTCATCATTTTAGTGACTTATGCTTTTATGAGATTTTTATGAATTGGGAGAGCCTCAGTACAGCAAAGTTATCTGCCATAAGTGATACATTTTTACACGTTGAATAAGACTTTGAAACTTTAATGAGATACGAGATGAGGTATGCAATATGCAAAATAGAAGTTCCTAAGATTTAAGAATAATGAATGATTTTTCTACTAGAGTATATCAGGTTTTATTGTTTCATGATACATAAGTAATGCGGGCTAACAAAGAAACTTTCCAACATGTTTAGGTATGCTGATATTTCTGTAAAATATTGCTCAAATTAAACGCAGAATGCATTCCTACAGATATATGTGAAGACTTAAGATTTTAGTCTAATAAACCTTATAACCCAGATTTATATGCTTTGCTATGCAGGTTTTAAGATGTGGGAGTTTATATTCAAACTCTCTTTGATTTATCACCAGAACGTAAAAGCTTCTACAAATTTATTAGACTAGTAAGCTTTCGATTTCATAGGGACTCATAAAGATGGATTTATGTCGACTCTGAAAGTTATTTGTAAGTTGTCTGAAAGTACACCAATATTTCCAGGTATGTTTGGATCAATGACCTTATGATCATTGGCCATATTAAGATGAATCTGAAGGTCATGGGGTAGTGACCTACATCCGAATGATATCTTTGGTAAAGTTCGATGTTAGTAAAGCATTTTTGATGACAGCGTGTATGGCTTGGCCGGTGAGATGTTCGTTTGTTCAGTGTATGTATTGTTAACACATTTACATATTTCGTTTTATATATACTGTAGCTTGAGAAGTTTATAATCCCTAATTATCAGGAAATACAGGAAGACCGTAAGTGTATTCAAGATAGTTTTGACACATTGCTCATGAGCCTCTATGTAGTTCTTAAGCGGCTAATCCTTTTAAAGTGTCTAACACGGTAGTTCATCCGTAGTTCATTCACAATATAAAGTTTCAAGTATAAATGTCTCCGTGCCTCCCCCTCCCCTCTCTCTCTCTCTCTCTCTCTCTCTCTCTCTCTCTCTCTCTCTCTCTCTCTCTCTCTCTCTCTCTCACTGAAGCCAGCTTTTTGTAGAAAAACAGATTCATGATTAAGATACATTTGCGTGCATGTGTCCGTAGGTTTGTGCGCAATGGTGAGTGCTAATATTTCTCCTACACATCCGCGCTAACATATACAGCTTTCTTAATATGCAAATAAATAAAGATAAGAAAATTATGCAATATTGAGAATTCTGGATTGTAGTTCGGTGAGATTAAAAAAAAGTATCCAATCAAATAGACCAGGGGATATAACGGAAAAATTTGGGCAAAAGGAAATACGGTAACATTTAAAAATATTTCCTTTCAGTTATGTAGCTATCATGGCAATTACCAAAGGTTTTTTTTACTTAATCACATCATTTGTAACAGCCCTACCATTGTGGTTAGAAGGATAATCTGCTATTAGGTTTACTGAGGAATATGCAACATGAGAATATATCATGAGCATTGCTCTGAAAATGTTGACATTAACAAAGATAGGATTAAGAATCAGACATTTAGATATAATATCCACATACACAGATGCATACACACACCCGCACCCTCAAATAGGCTTTGTGTGTGTGTGTGTGTATATATATATATATATATATATATATATATATATATATATATATATATATATATATATATATATATATATATATATATATATATATAAAAATAAGAAGGCCCATAAAACACTATTTAAACGTTGAAACCATATATTTCAGGCACTTGTTTCTGTGCCCCTGTTCACTGGTAGAATATGGACAGGTGGAAAGTTACAATGGTATATATACAAAAACATGAAGGTGTGGCCTTAGGCCTCCGATGTTAAGGAGGTGGCGTTTCTTAAGAAGGAGGAGATTGACCAAATTCCTAGTGGTTTTGGCCTCATTAGCTCCCGTTTGGCGATGGATCTGGCGGTCGCGTTTCTTGGGTCATCTTCTTCAAGAGGGGCATGAGGATTAAGTGTCAATGGCGTCCGATTTCCAATGTCCTCCTGACAGGTTCATATTGTTGGTTTGATTGATGATGGCAGATTCCAGCATCTTTCTTTTGTACGGACAGCTACTCTTGAAAACCAACTCGCCCCACTCCAGTTAATGACATGCCCTGTATTTCTAATATGTAGGAAAATTCCCGAACTCTCCGAAGCGTAACGTACTGATCTTTTGTGCTCTGTTATTCTTTGCGAGAGCGATCTACCTGTCTCGCCTACATAGATGTCATGACAATTACTACACGGTATCTTGTAAACTCCGGCTTCTTCCCTTTTGTTATTTAAGTATACGTTAACGAGCGAACTCCCGATGGATTTGGGATAATGGAAAATGAAAGGATTATTAGAACTGAGTTGCTCGGTGGCCTTTTGGATGTTTTCATCGTATGGAAGCTTTATTTTGTTGTTGAAATCTATTTGTCTGTTGTGAGTGGGACCTCTGTAGTATATTTTATTCACTTTATTAATAGCCCTCTCGATAATGTGTGGTGGATAGAGCAGTTGAGTTAGGTGTTGGCGGATCGTGTTAAATTCTTGATCCAGGTACTCATTTGAACATATCCTAAGTCCTCTGAGGAATAGGTTGCACCCTACCATGATTTTTACGGAGACGTCGTGGTAGCTTAAGAAATGAATGTAGGAGACAGCGAAGGTGGGTTTTCTATATACTGTAAATGCATACCTGTTCTGTTTTCTTATGATCAGTACATCTGGGAACGGCAGTTTTCCGTCCTTTTCCCATTCTGTTTTAAATTTTATGGTCGGAACTAGCGAATTTAGCCTATTAAAAATTCATTAAAGTCCCCCAGCTATTGTCCCAGAAAGTAAAGATATCATCTACGTATCTAAGCCAGATCATATTATGGGGTTTGATAGACGACAAAAGTTCTGTTTCGAAATATTCCATGTACAAGTTTGCTAGAAGGGGTGATAGGGGACTTCCCATGCTAAAGCCAAATTTTTTTTTGTAAAAATTACCATTGAAAGAAAACAATATGAACCTGTCAGGAGGACATTGGAAATCGGACGCCATTGACACCTTAATCCTCATGCCCCTCTTGAAGAAGATGACCCAAGAAACGCGACCGCCAGATCCATCGCCAAACGGGAGCTAATGAGGCCAAAAACCACTAGGGAATTTGGTCAATCTCCTCCTTCTTAAGAAACGCCACCTCCTTAACATCGGAGGCCTAAGGCCACACCTTCATGTTTTTGTATATATACCATTGTAACTTTCCACCTGTCCATATTCTACCAGTGAACAGGGGCTCAGAAACAAGTGCTTGAAATATATGGTTTCAACGTTTAAATAGTGTTTTATGGGCCTTCTTATTTTCATATTACACTGTAGTATTACAGGAAAAGACATTCATACATATATATATATATATATATATATATATATGTATATATATATATATATATATATATATATATATATATATATATATATATATATGTGTGTGTGTGTGTGTGTGTGTGTGTGTGTGTAACTGGTCACGAAGGCGACCTTTGATAAAATGAGATCAGCTGTTCGAGGGATCATTTGACTATACACAGCATGTAAGAAAAGATGAGTGTCATTCGCATACCACAAAAAGTCAACGTGCTCGGAAACTCTTGCTGGCAAAACACGAGGAGCGGAAATACGATTTTAGCAAAAGAATCTGCTAGAAGGTGATCTGGTTATAAATCCGGATTTGAAGAAAGCATTACAGTGGAGTGCGTGAGTACGTGTGTGATCAGGTGCCTCGTGATGCCCCACATTGCAAGAGGCGTGTCTTACCGTATCTTGACCTCGAATGATGTCACGAGAGTGTGTTAATATGTGCGTTGACAAAACCCATATAATACGAGTTCTTCATAGAATGATGGGGACAATGAGATTCACATTGCAGTGACATGTTTGTGTGCTCGGAGTGACCGAAAAAAAACCCAGATTGAAACTGTTTTCAGAGGACTAATGGTGAAGTATTCCTTCCTCCTTCCTCCTCCCTCCAAGGGAGTGGTGTGACATTTTTTAAATGACCTGATTGTATTAACTGACCTTTTTATGATTTGAATGACAGATGAGCTGTTTCTGTATTTCCTTAAATAATTGGGTGTTTATGATTTGGACCTTATTTCCTTAGAAGATTTTGATAGTTGAACCATTCGTTTTCATTCTTCGTAATTTTTTAGAAGTTATTTTCGTTATTTTTTGTCAATAAAGGTTTAGTTTTGTACCTTGTATCTCATTCCAGTAGTCCTTAGAATTTAGCCAGGGAAAGGAATAACTTACGATGTCGGCTCACGCTATCATACAGTATCTCGGGAAAAGAGAGATACCAACCTCTGTTCTTAAAACGGAGACTTAAATAAAGTATGAGCCTCAGAATCGGTCTATTTTATATATATATATATATATATATATATATATATATATATATATATATATATATATATATATATATATATATATATATATATATATATATATATATATATATATATATATATATATATATATATATATATATATATATATATATATATATATATATATATATATATATATATATATATATATATATATATATACATATATGTGTGTGTGTGTGTGTGTGTGTGTATATATATATATATATATATATATATATATATATATATATATATATATATATATATATATATATATATATATATATATATATATATATATATATATATATATATATATATATATATATATATATGTGTGTGTGTGTGTGTGTGTGTGTGTGTGTATATATATATATATATATATATATATATATATATATATATATATATATATATATATATATATATATATATATATATATATATATATATATATATATATATATATATATATATGTGTGTGTGTGTGTGTGTGTGTGTGTGTGTGTATATATATATATATATATATATATATATATATATATATATATATATATATATATATATATATATATATATATATATATATATATATATATATATATATATATATATATACACACACACACACACACACACACACATATATATATATATATATATATATATATATATATATATATATATATATATATATATATATATATATATATATATATATATATATATATATATATATATATATATATATATATATATATATATATATATATATATATATATATATATATATATATATATATATATATATATATATATATATATATATATATATATATATATGCATATATATATATATATATATATATATATATATATATATATATATATATATATATATATATATATATATATATATATATATATATATATATATATATATATATATATATATATATATATATATATATATATATATATATATATATATTTTTTTTTTTTTTTTTTTTAATATTTACGCTGTTCGCCCTCGAACATTTAGGGATAGAAATATTAGCCTGACTGAGACAGGGAAATTGCTTTGTCCCATGCTAGAAGCGTCTTCAGTTCAAACCTTAACGTCCGTTGGAGAACGGGATAGGTAAGTTAGGCCTTCCACCCTATAGGAAAATTTACCATATCAGCCTTAAAAATAGGTGGTCCTAAGGTCTTTTTTTCCTTTTTTCTGTCTCTCGTGGCGAATGTTTTTAACAGAGCGTAGACGCCTAAGGCCTGACTGTAGGCCTGTTTTGACCCAGGCCAGTCAGGGAACTTCAGAGAGACTGGAGCATTCGGAGAGACCACATGTCTGACGGGGCCTCTTCTCCTTTTCTTTGTCTATTATCCTATTAGTGAAGTGAAGAAGCAATTGCGAAAACGCCCCCCCCCCCACGGCGGTGTTGGTGCGCACAACGTTCGTCCTAAGGTAATGTCGCTTTTGTTCAAAACTTCGCCCATTCTTTTATCTTTTTTCTGTATTTCGCATTTCTTTGTCTCCTCCTTCATCCCCCACTTACTGTATATGTGTTTACGAAGTCTAGATTAAGCCTCATTATTATATTGTTAGCTTCAACCCCGTTATTCCAGTAAAATACCTAGGATTTAGGTAAGCAAAATCAGGTTAAATCTCGATGCTTTGTATGCCTCGCGTCGAATGTTTGGAAGAACCGTTGCGTTTAAAATCAAATTCATCTCAAATATTCTTTGTTAAGGTTAATAACCCTTAACTGGCGACCTTTGGCTAATTAACGACTGTCTTTGAGGTTAACTTTTGGCTTCAAGTGGCAGGTTAGGTGTAATCTTGGTTTGCAAGGCCGTAAAAATTACGTAAATTGAATAATACATGATCAACCAAGACCCTCACACGTAACATTGGCGACCTTGCGTAGAATCTAAAGTACATTTTAGAGAAAGAATCTGGAGAAAAGGAAATTAAAATTACATTAATTCCAAAAATAAAAGTCAGATATCGAACTCCATTTCATTCTTCCAAACAAGGAACCAGGCATAATAATAAGCAGTAAAGAAAATAGTTATAACAAGTGTAGCGAGAATTAGCGTATAGGAAAGGGTGCGTCGAGAGCAGAGAGTCATAATTTATAACGTTTAAGACAAGGACATTACCGTGTTCGGATCGTGAATCAAGTCGTTCAAGTAACGAATTCAAAGGCCGAAGCGAGGAGCCCGTTTCATGTACACAAAGTAATATACTAATCGCGTCGGCAATTCCGATCGTTAGTGTTTGCATATAGCGAGAATCATTCAAAACCGTGTCAGTGAAGTAGCAAACGAACTGAAATAGTAATTTTACAATAAAGGTACCGTTCAACAACGTAAATTTACGCAGGCAGACTAGCATTTCTCTTTTCATTCTTTTGTTTAATGTCCGGGTGAGAATACGATAACAAAAGACAAAGTTGTTTGGTAATTTCGTTTTCCATCCTTAACGTAAAACACTATGCATGATTGGTATATTTAAAGTAAAATCTGGATACCTGCATTTGTTGCGTTGTTTTTTTGAATTTGTTTGAAAAAGAAAATACCCGCCATCTTGGATTCCTCCGCCGTGTTCGCGCGATTGTTTTGAAATTGTTCGAACTGTTTGTGAGAGAACGGCCATTTTGGTGTTCCTTCGCCGCCCGAGGTTGTTTTGAAATTTAGGCCTAACGGGACCTTGGCCGCCATCTCAAAGACCTTGTTATTGTGACCAGAATCTGCCCGAGCCACTCTTGGGGTCATTTTTTTTTTGCTTTTCGTAGCGAACCCACCTCCTAATATCTTAGCTAGGAAAAAACCAAAAGATAATTTAGGCAGGGAAAGATAGGCCTTAGTTAGGAGTAATAACAAGTTCCTACGAATACCTGCTATAAAAATCATATAAAGAGAATTTAAAATTTTACGATAAACTTTTGTGACGTCGGCTCCCAGGAAAATTAAGATAATAAAGTAATCCCTAAGGAAGCCAAGACGACGCATCTATATCATTTTATTAAGATCCATGCCATTGTGCATGTATAAAATCTTTGTTTACATGTTCTCAAGCAGCAAGAAATTCGCTGATTGAAAATCTCTCTCTCTCTCTCTCTCTCTCTCTCTCTCTCTCTCTCTCTCTCTCTCGTCATTCAAATAAAATAAGCATTCCTAACCTAAGTGTACGTGACCCTCTTCAAAGAAAGAACGGCCGACACTAGGCTAATTAATTCGAATACAATAAGCCAAATAAAAGAAACACCTTTGTCCCACAATAGATGAGGACAAGTTAAGAGTAATTACGATACAGTGATAAACTGTCGGTCACGAGTGAGGCCTGCTATCCAGACCGAAGCAAACAGTAGTTTTCACCCTCTGAAAAAAGAAGGGGCCAGCACTGGGGCCGGTCACTCACGAGGATCTTTAAAGAAAAAAAAAAAAAACAAATTCACTTTATTCCACAGTGCCAATAATTTGCAGCACTGTCATCACTTGAATAGCTTACTTCTCTCTCTCTCTTTCTCTCTCTCTCTTTTACCTTCCCTTTCTCTCTCATTCGATTGTTGCACTCTGCAGGGGGTGTAGACTGCCTTTCCTCCCATATAGCCTAGTTGGACTCCAGTAGAGGGTCCCTAGGAACACATTGGCACCATAGTTGCCACTAAAGAAAACAAAAGGGAACACAGAAGAGAAGGTTCTTCTGGGACCTAACCTGCACCAGTGCCTAGGGATACTGAGTGCCACCAGTGTGACCTGTACACGGCACACCCAAACTACAGTGCCACCTTTTGAAAGGGTGCCACGTCATTGAAGAGACACTTCCTCGCTGCCCAAGTACGCCCACTCGACCCAGTTAGACGCCCTTCCCCACTAGAACCATGGCAGCAGAGCATTATAAAACTTTCCTGGGGCTGGGGACGGCGGCAGGTCTCACCGGCTCGGAACTTACCACCTGGGTCAAGGAGCAAGTGGACGACTTGGCCAAGCGGGAGAAGGAAGAAAGACTCGAGCAGAGGAAGTATGAAGCCGAGCAGAGGAAGTATGAAGAAGAACGAAGGGCGTATGAAGCCGAGCAAAGGCAATTAGGAGAGGAAAGAGAAGAAAGAAGGAGACAGCATGAGTTAGCCTGCAAGGAAACTGAGTTAGCCCTAAAGGAGAAGGAGCTCGAGCTTGAGAGAGCGAAAATGGAGAATGCCGAAGCTATGGCTAGCCATCAAGCCTCCAGTCCTACACCTGCTGCATCAAACGCTCCAATTTCGAGCATCAATTCCCTAGTCCCCAAGTGGACTGAGGACGAGCCAGAAGCATGGCTGGAGGAGATCGAGGCTCTTTTCGATAACTACAGCACCACGGAGACGGAGAGAGCCTTAATACTAGCCAAGCATATGGAGGGAAAAGCTAAGGCAGCGCTTCGCTCACTGGAGAAGAGCCAGAGAGGCAACATGGCGGAAGTTCGTAGAGTCATTACCAAGGCCTACGAGATAACCCCAGAAAATGGAGACAACGGTTCCGAGGTCTAGCCAAGGAAGTCGGCTGGTCTTGGACGGAATGGGCATGTCACAAAACCCAGTCCGGTACGCGCTGGTTCGACTCCTTGGCCTGCACGACGTTTGAGGATCTTTTCAATCGGACCATGCTAGAAGACCTTTTCCAATGTGTGCCAGGCCCCTTGCAGTATATCTTAACGATAAACAGCCCTCCACACTTATGGAAGCTTGTCGCATGGCTGATTCGTGGAAACTTTCAATCAGTCGCATAGCACCTCTCAGAAGCGAATCATCCCTCCGGCCTACCTCTCGAACTCCACTCGCCCGAAGAATGGACTGCCTAGCAAGACCCTGTGCAACTATTGCAAGAAGGGGGGCCACGCTGAAGCTGAATGCTGATACAAACTTGGCACTAATAAGCAGCCTAACCCTAACAGCCAGAACTCCGCTCCCGATTCATCCGCTCAGCCCTCTCCTCCAACAGTTACTGCAGGCCACCGAGCCCATCCAAAAGGCCCGTGCAAATCCTGTGGGGCTGCTAGCCACTACAATGCTGGATCTCCGGCCTGTCCACATCATGTCCCCACCACCAAATTTGTCAACCTAATCAGCACTTCATTTTCTGCTGCTGGTCCGCACCGGATCCTTTACCCCGAGAGACTGGAAACCCAGTTCATCTCGGTGGCCCCTCTTCAGAGCACTAGCCTGCCCGTGACCCTTCCGGTCACAGTAGACACTGCGGCAGACATTAGCCTGATCACTAGGGCCCAAGTGCCAGCCGGTGCCATGGTTGACGAAGAAACGCGGTGGGAAATGAAGTGGATAGAGGGCCACACCATTACCGTTCCTACGGTCCAACTCCAGGTAATGACACCTTGGGGCACGATACCCCACCGCCTTGGCGTGGTAGGTGGAATTCGGCCCGGAGTGGTCTTCTTGTTGGGTCGGGATCTTCTCTGCGGAAGCCCGTTACCAACGCCACTTCGCAGCCGCGTTACCTCCTCCACAGAGGCCACATGTAAAACTCTCAACCATGACAAACCTCCACCTTCCGCCCACCAAAGTGGTCCGCGGAAGGGGCACAACCCAAACTATTCCAGGCCTAGCCCTCTCCAATTGCGAAGGGCTGGCCCACCAAGAGGTCTTCCCCCTCCGCGAAGAGAGATTCAAGAGGAGCAGTACCGCTGCAGGACGTGCAAGCGGGCAGACCACTCCACAAATTGGGAGGGCTGCCCAACCAAGCAACGCCCAGCGGACGCCCCCGAACAAAACTCACTGAGAGGCTACGATCTCCTGCTGGGGCAGGAATCTCTGCCGCAGCCAAACCCAAGTCGTCCGAGAGGTATTGCACCTCCGGACCCCTCATCAGGCATGCCTGACCCTCAACTGCTGCCAGTGCCACTTGCGAGCACTGAGCAGTGCCAGACTCCGTCTGTCCCGGACGTTGAGCTACCAATGGAAAAGGCCCCTATGCCGGGTCTAAATCATGAGGCGAATCTTCCTCCGGGAGATTTAGGATTCCCCATGCAGTTGATCATCGCGACTGGAGAGCCTCCAGCACCCGAAACTTCTTCTTTGCAAGATTCTTCTTTGCAAAATTTGACTCCAGGGGATGAACCCCTGGAGGATCGAAATGGTACCCCTTCCTTGGAAGACCAGGAACTGGCATCCTCGGATGCAGAAGTCGAGATCGCTCTCGCTCCGGTTGTCGCAGCAGCCGGAGTAGGGAGTCCTCCCGCAGCTTTTGCAGTTGCCCCTGACTTCGCGCCTGCTAGCCCTTCTGGCCTGTCCCCAGAGTCGGTGCTTTCATCACCTGCTAGGCCAGCTACTGATAGGCCTTGGAGGAACCCGAAGAAGAAGAAGAAGGGGCGGAAGAGAGCCCAGTAGTTGCAGAAGCTATAAGCTCATCCTGGCACTAGTGCCCTCTCGGCACAGTGCCCTAACATCTAAGAGTGATCCTGGCCCCTTGCCCAGAGAAGGTAGCCAGTGTGATCTCTTCCTTTTACTTGTACCTAGCCTAGGCCACCTTAAAGTACGGTACATCAATTTAGTAACCTTGTTCCTTCCACTTACCACCGAGCCGCAGTAATCATGTAAGTAGCATAACTAATTTCAGTAATCTTAACTATTGTGAAACGAGCCACGATGCTTGTGACACGCATGGCCTAAGACCTCAGTGAGGCACCCATTTATCATATGAGGCAACCCTCATGAATTAATCAGTAAATTTTAATTGTATTAAACATAAACCATGTTGTAATTTAGTTAGAATATTAACTCTTATGTTGGTGCTACGGTCGGGTTAGGATAGGTTAGGCTAGGGAATATCATAGAACGTACCACTAGGCTAGGTCTAAAACACATCATGATTGTAGGAGGTAGCCTATAATAACCGTGAGCACCTTCTAGTACTATTAGAATTAGGTAAAGTAGTGAATACAGCTCGTATCCTATCTAGGGTTAGGTAGTTCTGTAGCTAGGTAGGCTAACCAGGACTAATCTGCTCAGGGAAGGAGAGTAACCTACGAGAGAGGCGAACAGCTTGCTTAGTATAGACCTTCACGCCCGAAAAGGGAGTGAAGGCCCTCTTAAAGGGGGGAGCTTTTATAAATATTTACACTGTTCGCCCTCGAACATTTAGGGATAGAAATATCAGCCTGACTGAGACAGGGAAATTGCTTTGTCCCACGCTAGAAGCGTCTTCAGTTCAAACCTTAACGTCCGTTGGAGAACGGGATAGGTAAGTTAGGCCTTCCACCCTATAGGAAAATTTCCCATATCAGCCTTAAAAATAGGTGGTCCTAAGGTCCTTTTTTCCTTTTTTTCTGTCTCTCGTGGCGAATGTTTTTAACAGAGCGTAGACGCCTAAGGCCTGACTGTAGGCCTGTTTTGACCCAGGCCGGTCAGGGAACTTCAGAGAGACTGGAGCATTCGGAGAGACCACATGTCCGACAGGGCCTCTTCTCCTTTTCTTTGTCTATTATCCTATTAGTGAAGTGAAGAAGCAATTGCGAAGACCCCCCCCGCCGGCGGTGTTGGTGCGCACAACGTTCGTCCTAAGGCAAAGTCGCTTTTGTTCAAAACTTCGCCCATTCTTTTATCTTTTTTCTGTATTTCGCATTTCTTTGTCTCCTCCTTCATCCCCCACTTACTGTATATGTGTTTACGAAGTCTAGATTAAGCCTCATTATTATATTGTTAGCTTCAACCCTGTTATTCTAGTAAAATACCTAGGATTTAGGGTAAGCAAAATCAGGTTAAATCTCGATGCTTTGTATGCCTCGCGTCCGAATGTTTGGAAGAACCGTTGCGTTTAAAATCAAATTCATCTCAAATATTCTTTGTTAAGGTTAATAACCCTTAACTGGCGACCTTTGGCTAATTAACGACTGTCTTTGAGGTTAACTTTTGGCTTCAAGTGGCAGGTTACGTGTAATCTTGGTTTGCAGGGCCGTAAAAATTACGTAAATTGAATAATACATGATCAACCAAGACCCTCACACGTAACAATATATTATATATATATACTAAAAAAACAAAATATGCACGGGTTTTTTTGTCAGCTGAAGACAGGAAAATTTTGAAAAGAATCGACAGAATACCGAGTGCCTTCGTGTAATCAACACATCTTCGGGGCAGACAATGGAATAAAAGATAAAATAAATGAACAAGGAAACTCTTAAAAAAGTAAGGCAAAAAAAGTAAAAAAATGTATTACGAACAGAAACAATGATAATCCAAATTACTCAACTACTTGTCTGTCAGTTTATAATACAACTGAATTCCCAAATATGAACAGTAACATTATTAATAATTGTATACTTAAAAAAGACATTACCAATACAAGAAATAATTGCAGGCAATAATAAAACAGATGAATTTATAAAAATGAATTGTAATGTTAATAATAATAAACATAAAAAGACACCAACAACAAGAATAAGGATAATAGTAATAACACCAATACTACAGAAAAAAAAAATAATGTTAATCTGAAAACCCTTCATTATTTTATTAACAATAAGGCTAATTTATACAGACCATGTCTCAAATTTAAAAATTATATTAGTTATCATTATTTCTTTACTAGATTCATTTTACTTGTCCGAGAAAAGTTAACATTCACTGAGAAGACAATGGTTTTGAAGCTGTACAATTACAAAACAAAGAAACAAAACTTTCTACGCAACACAGAGAAAGAGAATTATAGTGCAAATACTCAAATTCCAAGCAGATGACGACTTGACCAATACTCACATTGAAAATGCACAATGTTCATAAAGATTAACTTCCCTGGCTTGGCCTCGCCCGTTTCCGGAGCAGAATTTACGCGCTTGAATAATTAAAATGCTATTTAGCGCCGCCTTTCGTTCAGTATTTTCGTTGCACTTTAACCTCTCGGCTTTCCCAGACTGCTTTCGTTTTCATTAGCAAGCATTTTTTAGATTTTTCATGTGCTTTTCTTGCTTCTGGTGCTTGTTTATTTTTATGAATAAAAATGAAATCAAGTTCAAAGATAACCAATTTCTGCGTCAATACACTCTATGCGACAGTGTCCTGAAAGGAAATAAAACTTCTCAAAGGTGTTGATAGTGATAGTTTCAACTTGTGAGAGCCCTATTACGTTGGACATGTTGAAAACCCAGCTAAATTTTTAGTGATTACAGTTTTTTTTTTTTTTTTTTTTTACATAAACACATTTATTCTAACACAGGAACTACTCTCTCTCTCTCTCTCTCTCTCTCTCTCTCTCTCTCTCTCTCTCTCTCTCTCTCTCTCTCTCTCTCTCTCTCTCTTTCTCCCCGTTTTTTTTTTAAGTAGCAAATTTTTTATATAAAAAAGATTTTTGGCTGAGTCAGAAAGCTTCTTCGTCATATACAAGTCTTATGAAAACACTTATCTCGACGAAAATTGTAGACAGTAGCCATTCAGTTTTGTTGAGAAATTCTCTAGTAAAATCAGCAACTGGCTTTTCTGTTACGTATTTCGAGCGACTATTTGTAGGAGGTTTTCTTTTTTCATGTACATTTACTTCAGGGATTGAAGCTCCTCACTTTTTTTAAAAGTATTCCAAAACTGTTTTTTTTTTGTTTTTTCTTTTATCATTGGATACTGGCACTTTTTTTGGAATGTGTAGAAATTCTGGGTCCTGTTAAAGTTTTGAGGGTTCAATTTTTCTTAATACTTCAATTAGGTGCATGTTTACCGTGCAAATATCATGTATTTTTTTCTTTACAAAACTATTATTGCCAAAAATATCGTATGTATAACTTACATATTAATTTCATTGGATTTCTTATGAAATATATTAATTAATGAATATGGCTGCTGATAAGAATGGCAAATAACATGTACAAATCCACTAGTGTATTATCTGTCGACACAAAATCACTCTGAATGCGGAAATTGAATTTGCATTCATCAGTGAATGTTAACAACACCCTATCATTTGATAAAAAAAAAAGATAATCAAAGGGGATGCTTGGCTCTCATTTCGACGATTTGTGATAAGATTAACAAAGATAACTAGTATTCCCTAAATTAATGAGGTTCTGTTTCAATGACAACCAGAGTTAGAAAGTGAACGTGATGCGATTTATCACTGATGTTTCACTGGACGTTGGTTGAATTTTCATTATTTTATACATTTAGCTCTCCGCGAGCAAGAAAATAGATTATTTAGCTAATTTAGTGCTCGATTCGAATAGTATTTTTTCATGTAAATGTTCTCATAAAATGGCTCAATTCATCTTTATACCACAAACTAGGCCCTTTTTTACTGTAAATGCTAAGCTTATGAGACTTCATAGTTTTAAGAATAGGATTTTGAAATTTTTTCATCTCTGTATCAAAGGGTCACAGTGATCCTACTCAGTCAAAGAAATGAACTGCAGTCAAAACCGACAATGGCAAATAATAAAAAAAAGGGGGGAAAACAATTTCGGTCTAAAAGCTTTCAATAGAAAACAGCGCTATTCGACTGCAGAATTAATGAATTACACCAATGCCGTCTATAGAGGATTTTAGTCACATCATTCCATTCAAGGTAACAAACAAGGTGTTTTCGCTATTCTCAACTCTTTTCATTAACCTATACTGATTAGTTCTCAGCAGTTCTATTTAAGACTTAACTTCCATGGTCCCGAATAAAAAAAAAAGAAGTACTACACAAAGATGGGGCATTCATCAAGCGATGCATGGTATTGTTATAATTAACCTTAACTCTGAAAAATAGCCACTTTATAACTTGACCACAGAGACGAGCAGTACAATTAGTAACAGAATGCTTTAAACAGTGTGCACTTAACAACGTTACGAAACTTAAAACTTCCATCTAAACAATTCCCATGGTAACATGTCTTCTCCGTTTCCTTACGTATATCATCGTCATCATTAAAATCGCGGCTAACTGAATGGCCAAAGTAATTAAGAGAATCAACGAAAACCAGTTTCTCATTACCTAGATATACAGCAGGGCAATTATTAAGCCTGACACGCTTTGGTAATATTCGCGTGCAGACAGATTTGGTTGCACTAAAAGTTATAGAGTACTCTGAGACAAAACAGTTACGAAGTTCTGATAAATCATTCGGTTCTGATGCAGATGGTGAAACGATAACCGAGTCATCTGCATAAGAAAAAATATTCATAGGCGTATTAGTACACGACAGCCAAACCTACTCCTGTTCAAGATGTAATTAAGCTCATATACATAAATTTTAAGAAGATACGGATTCAAAACTGATCCTCGACGTATACCATTTTCTATAAAAAAAAGAAAACCAGCTAAAGAATTTCCTTAACCAATACGCAGAGACGTGTACGGAACCAATATAAAAGCAATTTGACTATGAGCAATGGTATGCCTCGCTCCACAACTTTTGTTAATAATTTCCAATAACTAACACGATCGAACGCACTCTTGTTATCGATAAAACACAGGTACACAGGTGTATTCAGGCTCTTGTAGTAGTGAACAACCTTCTTCAATGCATAAACGCACATTTCAGTGGAGTGGTTAGGCTTGAAGCCAAACTGATTGTCGGAGGTGTGCAAATATTTTCGTAGTCTTTGAAAAATAACAATTTCAATAATCTTCGATGGGTCTGTAGTTGGAGCTTTTGGATAAGTCTTTAATCTTCCCATGTAGAAGAGGAACAATTACGAGATTCATAACAATATTAAGCAAAAATTAGTGACTTAAAAAGAGTTAAAAATAATGGATACCATGATCAATTAATTCTGTGGAGCATTTTTATAAAATTCATTTGGAATAAAATGAAGGCCTGCTTTGTTATTAGCAAGATTTTTTACAACAGAGTGGATATAATTGACGGTCACCGAGTACAGGTGCATTAGGCATCATTGATATCTTGGTTAGAAATTCACCCATGCTCCCTTGATCATTCAGAGAATTCAAAACATGGCTAAATTTATTTCTCCACAGTTCAGTAATAGCTTCACTCACAACTGAATCATTGACCCGCCCTGGAAGAGCTGAACGACCATTTTTCCTCAGTGACTGTTCCTTCTTCTAGAACGGAATGATTCCATCATTACGCATTCTATCAGACGGTGCCATGGCCCATATGTCCCCTTCATGCATTCTACATTGTCGCAAGGCATATTTGAATTAAGCTCGAGCTCGTCTCATCAGACATGCTAACGAGCTAAATCGTGGAGCCGCTGTGTTTGCATTTCTTAAAAGCTTCTCTAGAGGCAAAATAAAAATCCAGGAATAAATCGTCTCCCTACAAATCGTCCTACCAACCTGCTGAGCAGTATGAAAAAAATGAGTTCAGAGAGATTCCAGATACCTACGGAGACTAGGATTTTCACATCTCCCACAGCAAGCACAGACTAGAAGTCGAGGATCAAAATCCAGCCTCTGCTACAAAACAGAATAGAAAATTGTACACAAATCAGTATTACGAAAGTTCCAGTAAATTTTTCCCTCCCGATCATCACCTAACACTGCATCTTCAGGTAATTTCTGCATGTTAAAAGTGACACGCATTGGAAAATGGTTCAATCCACAGTAATTCTCATCTATCTAATATTTGTTATTACATTATTCATTGATTGTGGAGGTATACAATGGTCCGCCCAAGAACGTGAGAGTGACCATTTACTGACAAGAGTAAATGTCACAAAGTAACAGTGTAGTATCTAACATTCCAAGGTCTTTGGAAATGCACAGTTGCTCTAAATTGGCATAGAAGGAATTATTGGGGTTAACATTGAAATTTCTAGTCACAACAATACCAGCTGCATCACAACTGTCAACAACAGAGGCAATTATTCTAATACCCAAATAATACTCATTTTCGTTATCTGGACAAAAGTAAAGTGAGTATGCATTCAAAACCAAATTTTGCAGTCCTAGTAACGGTATAAAAAGCCCCAGAAGCCTATCATCGTCATATTGTACTATGCTGCTACAGAGAGATAGATATTTATTCCATAAATTACTAGCACACCCATAAGGCCGACCAGCAAGCACGCCATCCTGAGTGTTCATAGAGAAAAGTGAAAAGGGGTTGAGTTCACTGTGAGCACAATTCAATAAATTTTGTTCATCTGGACATGGCTAAGTTTTTTTTCAAAAATATAATATTTGAAGTTTTACAGAGGTCAATAATAATGGGTAATTTTGACTTAGCACAAGTATAATTAAAGGAAATAATTCTTAATTCATTAGCCATAATGACAGCTGTATTCAAGGATAATAATATCTAGGGAGAACTATGTCTGACATAGAAGGATCGAATTATATTACCTTTCTCCCATTCATCAGGATCTAGTATTTTTCCAGGGCTTTCATCACGTTATTATAAGTGAGGAATATGTAGGAAACTTTGATTTACATTTTTTCAGTTTCACAGGATGTATTTCCAGTTAACTCGAGGACGAATTTACGCAACTCGGGATCAAGCCTGCGAACGAAAATTTTTCATTTATTGAACTGAGGAGTGACTTTTATTCCAGTGCCTTCTTTTCTTCCCAATGTCAAGGGAAGCTGCAATACTATGAGTTTTTTCCTCAGTATCCTTTATGTATTTTCTAGAAATTCTGCATTCCATGTGTCTTGGTGCACGACTAGCTACCTATTCGAACAAATTCTTCTGTTCCAAGTTTGAGTAACTGGGAGGGAGTGTGAGGGCAAGACTGGGTAGAGCTCTATGTAGGTATCATTAGTGGCTAATCAAGTGCGCTTCCTCAGTGTAAGGTATTTTGCTAGCTAAGTGTCCCATAAATGGAGGTGTTGTTTAAAGGTGTTTCACCTGTATTTCCTTTTATAGATTTATTAGAGTCCATTTCTTTATAAATTCCATAATCTCTACAAGCTCGGCTTGCATCACCATTTGCTGCTGCAGTATATCTTGCAGCTGATCCTCCATCTTATCCTGCTTACAAATGAGTGAGACTCCATCAGTATTCTTCAGGTCGACATAGGGAAAAATCCCCTGAGCAGACACTTCACAGGGCCCAAGATTCTGGCTAAGAAGTTGAACCTAAATTATCTGGTGGACTGCAGCAAAAGACAGGCAAAGTGGCTCCACATCAACCTTCTCCAATCCTACAAGCAGAGGGCCTGGTTGGTGGGTGCTATCACCCAGGTCCAGGTGCTGGAAATGAACTCCAAGGTCTTGGACACCCCTGAGCTCGCAAACTCTGCCCTGGATGCTGCCAACAGTAGGGACGTACAAAAGACCTACCGAACCATCACTCACTGGTAGTGCAGGACACCCTAGGCCTCACTCAGGTGCTAGAACACAGGATGAGACTGGGAAAGGGAACAGATCCCATCCAGCAAACGTACTACCAGCTAAATCCACAGTGGGTTGACCGGGTGAGGGCCCAGCTCCAACTTCACCTCCAACTGGGCCTCATTGAGGAGAGTTCCAGTCTGTGGAGCTCACCGGTGGTACTGGTTCCCAAGAAAAGTGGGGGAGATTGGCTCCGCATTAACTATCATAAGCTGAATGTTGTAAAGGAGCCCAAGTCCTGCTCTCTCTCTGGCACTGATGATTGCCTGGAAAGTATAGGCCAATCCCTTTTCATAAGAAAGATTGATTTGGAAAAGGGATGCTGGCAGGTCCCGTTGACAGAGGAGTCGTGCCCTCTGACCGCCTTTATCAATCAGGATGGGCTCTACCAGTGCCAGGCACTGCCCTCTCTAGCCCTGGACAGGTAGCCTCGGAAACCTGTCACACGACAGGTAGGGTAGTGTACTTTTAGACACACGAACTTTGGCCGTCGACTACTCGGGTCGTATGGGACCAATTTTTTTTTTTTTTTTTTTTGAGTCGTGCCCTCTGACCGCCTTTATCAATCAGGATGGGCTCTACCAGTGCCAGGCACTGCCCTCTCTAGCCCTGGACAGGTAGCCTTCGAAACCTGTCACACGACAGGTAGGGTAGTGTACTTTTAGACACACGAACTTTGGCCGTCGACTACTCGGGTCGTATGGGACCAATTTTTTTTTTTTTTTTTTTTTTTTTTTTTTTAACTACTGAGCAAGTACTCTTCTTTCTACTGGTGTAGGAGAAAAAACTCTAGTAATAAAAACAATACCCTATTTATTCAAAATCTGACAGTAAGTATCAAAATTAAATTACATGCATTTATACTACAAAAGAGTATCCTGAGGTTCAGAATTCTTGAGAAATACGAGGCAGGCTTGAAAGACGAAGGGTTGAGCACCATTTTGAAACTAGTCAGGCTGTGATAGCTCAAAAACTGCAAAATCTGGAAAGAGGAGAAATATATGTACATTTTTTTTTAAATCAATAGAAAACTTTGCATAACAAAATATTTTTTTTCCACCACTAAATCTTTATGGATTTGGATGAAATTTTTTATAAGTATTCTGCAAGCATCTAAAATCATGGGAAAAATAAAAAAAAATAATTTGAAAGCTATAAATGGGTCAAAACAGGTACATTTGGATGGCACCACACACTGCCATCCAGTGCCAAAATATTTTTCATGTAAAAATGAGTATGACTTGGCTTAAAAGGTTTTATTTTTTATGTTAAATGTTTTTTAAATGTAATATATAATAAAAAATAAACAATAGACAATAATAATAATAATTTGGGAACACTTACCAGGAATTGGAGCACTTTTCACAGGTGTACTTCAGGTGGTGGGCACAGGTTGTCTTCCTGCAGTTGCTACACAAAATTTTTGATCTTGCATTAGAGGAGGAAGGGCAAAGATGGCATCTCTGCCGCTTTTCAGGGCGTCCCTGGCCTTCATTTGTGGCAACGGTGATGTCTTCCACCTCAAACACAGAACAAATCAGGGATGAGACATCCCTTGGAAGATATCTCTTCTGCTGCAGGCGGTTGAATGCCCAGGGACGACAAAGTTCAAGTGCCAAATCCATAGCAAATTTTCTTCGGGAAACTTTGGCATTTTCTGGTCGGTGCTGATATATTATGAAGGCGTTATTGACCACGATGTTGAGTAGGCCAAAGAAGACACACAAGGGCCACCTACGGGTCTTCCTGCTGCAGGTCATGGCAGCACATGAGTGACTTCTTCTACTTCCTCATCCTCCCACGTGTGGGCGTCGTGCAGGTCATCAAACACCCTGTCTGCTTCGATAACAATCTCAGAGGGGTCCTCCACATCACTGGTGTCATCCTCAGAAAAAAGCAGCTTATTGTAGTCCTCCTCCTTCACGAAATTTCTTCTCGACATGGCGAAACCTGAAAACATAAAAAATGGAAAATTAGAAAAGTACCAAAAAACCATCTTGGCCATGAGCAATCTCCAAAATGGCAGTTGGTCTATGTAGAGCAACCATCCGTTAATATTTCCACCGAAAATTATCACTATAGTCCAAATAACAATGATGCAGCAATAAATTTTACAAAAGTATTGAAAATCACTTTTACTTACGTACAAGGTAAGGTAGTGCTGAAATACACACAAAAGAAACTTTCGGCGCCGAAAATACTGTGTTCGTGGCGGACTTCAAGTGCGGCACGTCTACTCTCCATGTCAGCTCGACAAAGACTAGCTATTCCAGAAAAATGAGTCCACCTACTTGAAGGGGACGCTGTGCACAACGAAAAAATGGGTTTTGCGCAACCTGCGTGTGTCTAAAATGGCACAAGGCTACCTGTCCAGGGCTAGGACAAACTAATACCGATTTATATTTTTTTGAGTATATTCACTTCAATAGATGACGAAAGCATTTAAGTAATTTTCAACTAATTAGACATCTATATCTTGCTTGTAAAGACTTTCATAGATCACATATTTATGACACTATAACCAATTGAAAGTGAATTTCAGCTTTAATAATAACAATTACCATAGAAAGAGTATGGGAAACTGAACAAAAAAGCTGCAACTACAGGCAATATAATAAAATCTTATCATGTGAGGAAATGAATAAAAATCATTTAGATTAGTTTCAACTTATGAAGTAAATTTTTTACATAGAAACTATACAAATAAAAATAACGTCAATCTGATGACACACCTTTTACAAAAAAAAAAAAATATTCACATTTTATTATTTCTCTTAAACAATTTTTCTTTTAGAAAATCCAAGACTTATGAAATTAACAGAGCATCATCTGCCTATGTCACAGGGTTATTCACTTTTGGCTGCTGAAGAGACAGAAACACCTGTGTAAGATCCTGAAAGACCAGAAATAGCTCACTGGATTGACACATTGTGGATGTATAGGCATGGCTTTGAGGTATCCCATGCCCGAATGGGAGCAGATTTAAGAGCAAGGTATACAGTAAAAGCTCATCTTAAAAGACATCGGCTTCCTTACATGTACCATTTGTCAATCATGGTCATCCCAATCCTTCTGGAATTTACAATTGCCTCCTGAATGCTTCTGGAGAATGTGAAAATTGTGGAAAATATACGGTCATGGTAATCTTTGACCAACTGCTTTACTCTAAGGCTTGTGAAATGGCTTTTGCTGCTGGTCTGATAAGCCTTTTTTAATGTGTTACTATTTTCCTTGAAGGGATCATCTTTTTATGTCCTTTTAGGAACCATATGGAGCATAATGGCTGGAAGTGGCCTTAGAGAACTATATGAGACAGTGTATGCAATGAACAGTGTTTCTCATATGATTTCCTTACTATGCATGCTTTAGCAGTACTATTATTAGAGTCATCTTTGATTAAGACAAACTCAAAACCTGCTACATGTCCTTGTTTCACAACACTGAAACCCTCGAGGTAACTGTAAACTTCTGCTGTAGAGGGCATCATTAATCCACATAAAATGAAATGGGGAGATAATGAAGCATGTGGACGAAGTGAAATGTTTTAGGTACAGTATTTTAGATGCATTACTATTATGAAACTATAAAAACAGAGCAATGTGGTGACTGGGATCTCCTCCTATACAGTGTAAAACTCATGTTATCTTACTTGCATGCAGAAGGACACCTGAATAATGTGAAGTCTGCTCAAGTGTACTTACTGTAAATGCATAAAGTGGAAATAATCATGAAGCCAGAGGAGATTGAAAAAATTTACAACTCAGTTATTTCACAATTAGAAGATCTAAGTTCTGGTCAGGGATCAGGGCAATACAACAAGTAAGCTCACTGTCGCTTGTTCCATCAAAACATCTGGAGGTCTCACTCAAGAACATGGAATAAAACCATCTGTTATTACGAAGTTGGTTAAGTTAATGCCTGCAAGTGCCTGTATCATCAAAGCTGGTAAGTCTGTTTGTGAGGCTAGTACTACACCTACAAATACAGCATATTGACCTTCGTGAATCTCGACAGATACGTGATTTTACCTACATGAGACACCGTCAAAGAGTTGGCAAGCTATACACTACCAAATTAACTAACCTATATCTCTCTTAACCTCCATAACAAGTGGTATTATGAACAATGAAAAAGAAAACTGTGCTGTTGCCTATGCAGTAGAAAGAGCCTTAGTGAAGGCAAGGGAAGGGAAAGTATTCACAGATATTTACTTACAGTAAAGAAACAACGTCAGATATTTGTTAACTGTGATGAAATAAACTAGGATAAAAGATACATAAGCCACTATCAAACAATACCAGCTATTCTGTAGAATTGTATGCACTGCTAGAAGTGAATCTGACCTTGCATCATGTTTTGCAATCGAACTTGAACCTCAACCACCTACCCTCTGTGATGATTTTTTTTTGCATGATGGAACAGAGTCTGTTTTTGTCCCAGTGGTTGAGGCATTGGCACCCTGTGAAAATGTCTCTCCAGGCGCAGCAATGTATATTTCGGATGGTGGGTATTTTCTTCATCATTTTGTGTAACAGCATTCTGCTATACTCAGTCAGATGAGTCTAGGACAATTACCCCCCATGGACAATTACCCCCCATGGACAATTACCCCCGAGGACAACCACCCCCTAGGACAACTACCCCCCTAGGACAACCACCCCCCTTAATTAAATTGACGTTAATCTCAGTAAATGCAATTAAATAGTTTCTGTCGTTACCTACTCTCTTAATTGCTTTCAAGTACAATTAAATAGTTTCTGTCGTTACTTACTCTCTCATTTGCTTTAAGTGCAATTAAATAGTTTCTGTCATTACTTACTCTCTTAATTGTTCTTAAGTGCATTTAAATAATTTCCGCTATTGTTTGAGATAATTTTTTTCCTAAATGTTTTCAAGCTGACTCTCTCTATTTACTTTGCATTAGTGAAACCGCTGAGATCCCTTAAGCAACATGGAATTTATCAAAAGTTCTAGAGGAAAAGACAGACTAGTGCTTGATGGATATTTATATGTTAAGCAGAAAGATTTGGCTAATGGTGTAGTGTCGTTTGAGTGCGAAGAAAGAAGAAACAAAGCCAGTTGCAAAGCTAAAGTAAAAGTACATATGCAGCAAAGCGAAGTTGTTGGTAGGCTTCATAGCCACACCCATGCGCCATCTCAAGCAAAAATTATAGCTGCGAAAACTATCCAAAAGGTTAAGAAGCGAGCCATCGAGACCGAGGAAACACCGCAAGTAATTCTTTCTGAAGCTTGTAGCACCATTGATGAAGAAACGGGAGCAACTCTACCACCGATTCATCATTTAAGACGTAACATTAGACGCCATCGACAACGTTTATCTCTTTCAAGACCGTTGCCTTTAAATAGCCAAGAACTTGTTTTAACAGATGAGCAGACCAAAACACATGATGGTCAAGATTTTCTGCTTTTCGACTCTGGGCCAGTTGAGAAACGAATTCTCATCTTCGGAACAAAGAAAACTTGGATTACCTAAGTCAAACGTCACATTGGTCGCTAGATGGAACGTTCAAAACAGTGCCTACAATCTTTTCACAATTGTACACAATTCATGCATTGATAAATGGTCGTTCAGTGCCTTTAATATACGCTCTTTTGCCTGATAAAAGCCAAACAACTTATTCGAACTTACTAACTTACTGGAGCAGTTGAAACTACTGAAACATGATTTAGCACCAAAGACTATCATGGTAGACTTTGAAAAAAGCCATGATTAATAGTTTAAAACTGGCATTCCGCAAACCGAAATAAAGGGATGTTTTTTTCACTTTTGCCAAAGCATATACAGGAAAATTCAGTCTAATGGATTTCAGCAGCGATACCAAGATGATAGAGAGTTTTCCATCGCGATGAAAATGATAGCCGCTTTAGCTCTAGTACCGGCTTGTGATGTTGATAAATCATTTGAAACCCCGTGTGAATTTCTCCCCCCTGAAACATACGAAGTGCAAGACTACTTTGAAGACACCTACTTAGGACGTCCATGTCGAAGAGGACGACGGCGCGAACCATTGTTTGGAATAGAGTTATGGAATATGTATAACAGAACTGCAGATGAACTTCCTAGAACAAATAATGCAGTGGAAGGGTGGCACAGGAGTTTTTTTAGCAAATGTTGGTTGTTGCCATCCAAATATTTGGAAGTTTATAACATACATTAAAAGAGAGCAAGGGTTACAACAAATGCATATGGTTCAATCTTTTGCAGGTTTTGCTAGACAGCCATCTCGAAAGAAATATTTAGATGTTTCAGCCCGTATTATTTCTGTTACTGAAAATTATGGAAACAGAGATCTGGTTGAATATTTACGATCTATTGCGTATAATTTGCATTTTTTTTTTTTAATTTTTCTTTTACTTTCCAGTTTAGCTTTTTGTATGATTTTAACTATTTTTTGTTTTTTTCTGCTTTTCATTTTATTTTCTTTTAAGAATTTTTCAACTTTTAAAAAAAAATTTAATAAATATTCATACAATAGTAGTTCTTCATTTTTCAACCTCTCTTAACACCAATATGTAAACCATAATACAATTCATTCATTACTTACTCGCTTAATTGCACTTCTTAAGTGCAATTAAATAATTTTGAAAATTTTTTTTATAATTTTTTTCCTAAATGGTTTCAAGCTGCCTTAGTGTCTTCGGGGGTAATTGTCCTAGGGGTAGTTGTCCTAGGGGGTAGTTGTCCTCGGGGGTAATTGTCCATGGGGGGTAATTGTCCACCGGGGGTAATTGTCCTGATACGCAGTCAGATATGTTCTCAGTACACATTATTCATTAAACAGAAGGGAATGTTCATTTAGCATTTGATGGATATGGAACTCAGTACAAAAGATAAATACTTTTGTCGCGAAGGAACAGAGTCATCTAAGGATATAGCTTTAGAAAATCATATACAAGCCCCAAAATTCTGAACAGAAATTCTTAGTGAATACAAAAAGAGGCAGGATTGGTGATATTCCTATTCACAAATTTTGAAGCTGCAGAGGCAGATGCTGACAGACTGATGGTAACAATAGCGACTGACAGAGGAGATTATGTCAAGAATCACTTCTTGCCGGGGAAGACACTGATCTTCTTGTACCTTTAATTGCCGGTGCCAAACCTCAGACTAACAAAAAGATGATCTCTGTAAACAAAGAGCATCTACACAAGATACCTAGTAGTATGAGAATTCAAAGTGAAATGGGCACCTGACTGGCCGCTCACTCTTTCTACGTGCAATAACAGGTTGTGATAGAGCATCTGCTGTGTATTGCAAGATGAAAAGGGTTCCATTATAAAAAAATTATGACAGATGAAGATGCACATTTCCATGACCTCCAGGTCTCTGCAGATGATATATGTGCTGTTGGAGAAACATTTTGTTTAGTCATGTATGGAGGAAAGCCAGATGGTAGTCTTCATAAGCTAAGGTACTTTACATACTTTAGGATGGCAGCTAAACACCTTTGACATGCAAAATTCGAACTAGCTACACTTACTGCAACAATAGCAGCAGCGTGACAAAATACTTGGTTGCAATAGTGGGTAGGTATTACTCAAAACCCCACTGACTGGGCTTTTGAAGTTAAAAAAAAAAAAAATGACCGATTGTAACCAGCTGCTTCTCTTAAGGAGCCTGTACCACTTTGCCTACTTCATCGTGTAACATGTAATTGTAGAACAGGCTGTGAACTGAACTGCGAGTACTGGAGAAGTGGATTCTCCTGTAAACATATTTGTGGGTATTATGCTGGTCATGGGTGCAATATTAATTGGTCATTTGATGAAGATGACGAAGGGGATAATAGACGGATATGTAGAGGAAGAGCAAAACTGACAATGAAGACGACTCTTAACCATTACAAAAAAGGAAAAGAAATAATATGAGAAACAATAAAAGCAATATTCACATTAATGCGTAATTCCTTTTGAGTAAAGTTTGAAGTTATTTTGGTTTATATAGCTTCCAATCTAGATGAATTTCTATTAATTTCCGTTACGAGACGAGGTTTGCTTGTATAGTACGTAGTTATCGAATGTGTTCAGTTCGCCTTGCTCTTTCTATGGTAATTGCAGTAATTTAAGCTGGAATTCATGTTTAACTGATTATTATGTTATGAACTTGTGGTCTGTGAAAGTCTTTACAAGCAAGATGTAGACATATATGAAGTCGAAACCTACCTAGATGCTTTCGGCATCTATTAAAGTGAGTATATTCAAACAATTATAACTCGGTACTGGTTTGTCCTAGAGTGGGCGGTTTGGTTGTATATATATAAATAAATAAATAAATAAATAAATAAATATATATATATATATATATATATATATATATATATATATATATATATATATATATATATATATATATATATATATATATATATATATATATATATATATATATATATATATATAACCAAATTGACCACTCTAGGGCAAACCAGTACCGAGTTATAATTGTTTGAAAATATCCACTTCAATAGATGCCAACAGCATTTAGGTAGTTTTCGACTACAAATGCGTCTACATCTTGCTTGTAAAGGCTTCCATAGACCACAAGTTCATGATATAATAATCAGTTAAACATGAATTCCAGCTTTAATTACCACAATAACTGTTGAAAGAGTATAGTGAACTGAACACATTCGGTAACTATGGTACAATACGTAGTCTTTAGCGATCGATCAACACTACTCACTTCCTCTCTCTCTCCCTTTCTCTCTCTCTCTCTCTCTCTCTCTCTCTCTCTCTGTGTGTGTGTGTGTGTATGTGTGTGTGTGACTCATACCCTCAAGTTCACGCGTCTTTATGATAGATTCATGAATAATTTTTGTGAATACTCTCTTTGTAACACACACACACACACACATGCACACACACACACACATATATATATATATTATATATATATATATATATATATATATATATATATATATATATATATATATATATATATATATATATATATATATATATATATATATGTGTGTGTGTGTGTGTGTGTGTGTGTGTGTGTGTGTGTGTGTGTGTTACAGAGAGAGTACTCATAAAAATTATTCATGAATCTACCATAAAGACGCGTAAACTTTGCGGATATGAATCACACACACACACACACGCAGAGAGAAAGAGAGAGAGAGAGAGAGAGAGAGAGAGAGAGAGAGAGTAGTGTTGATCAATCGCTAACGTCAGAACAAAAGTTTAATGACTTTCCAAACGGTTTTCGTTACCTGATGATAGCTAGCAAAGTCATCATTTTAGAGAATAAATGAAAGATGAAACGATTACCAAAACACTTCTGCTGCTAAGAAGTCGTTGGAGAGTGAACAGAAAATGGTGAACAGAATAGTGAACAGTGAAGCAGGTGAAAGCGGGTGAAAAGGGAAATGGCCAACAAACCTCGACCATGACCTGACGGTTGTCACCAGAAACAAACACTATAAAAGGAAGAAAGAAGGAAGGGGTAGCACTGCAGTAGCAGTAAGAGTTAAAGAGAGTACAAGGACAGTAAGAGCAGACGGTGTGAGCAAGGTTGAGAATTTTACAGCTCTCTCGTACTTAGTTTCTATAAGTCCAAGTTTGGACTTTGCGCATTTCAGTCTCGAGTCCAGCTGACTTCCCTGAGAAGTAGCAAATAACCCCAGGAACACTTATACTTAAAAGGGGATAATAAAGAAAAACCCTATTGTGTGTTGCAGTGAAGAACCCGAAAAACAATTATCTTTAAGTGAAAACAACTTCTTCCTGAACGATGAAAGTAAACAATTCCTTGATTAGCAACCTTACTCTAGGAAAAGAAGAATTGTTCAAAAAGAGAAAGAAACAACGTGCAGTGTTTTTCCACCGAAATAACTCCACTCCCGCCATATCATCATAGCAATAATGCATACCGCTCTGCACGAAAAACGAGAAAGAGAAAGAAGTCCTGCTCGATTGAGAGAGAGAGAGAGAGAGAGAGAGAGAGAGAGAGAGAGAGAGAGAGAGAGAGAGAGAGAGAGAGAGAGAGAGAGAGAATTTCGTCGTCCTTTTTCAGAGAGGGCGAATTTCACAGACTCTCACTCACTACAGAAGAGAGTGACATTCATCATAATTGCAGTGAAGTGTATTGGAGAAAGAAGATAACTTGGAAAAGAAGAATCAGTGAATGGTGTTGATAAAAGAAGAAAATTAGAAGAAAGAACATTTGAAAAATAAGAGGAGGACGAAACAAACAACCAACGACGACATCTCCGACCAGATAAACAAAAAGAGAAGTCCAGACAGTTGAAGGCACTTCAATTCGAAACGGTAAAAAGTAAGAAAGGGATATCTTATTGTATACATGTTGAAATTTTAAAACTGATTTGATATGATATTTCCTTTAGATACGTCATTTGAAATACAAATCTTCCACTTTAACTAAACAGGCATACTGTCAATTGTGGCTAAAACTTTTTTCTGTCCATTTCTTTATTAGTTATTACTAAACATTATTCAATCTTAATTGTGATATTTACTAACTTGTATTTTGTTTTATTTTTTTATTTCTCATTTAACGGCAATTGTTTCGAATTTGAAGATTTATTTTTGTGTTTGTTGACTTTTTTTTTTGTTATGCGGTGCAGTTTTTCTTTGTATTGCGTTGCACCACATATGAATGACCGTGTCTGTTGACTTTCACTTGATAGTAACGCAGGGGACTCGGTAAGTTAGGTTGAAATTGTCCATTAATATTTTTTTTAGTTTTCAGGAGGGGGTAAGTATTCACCGGGCACGGTTTTTCATAAGTTTAATCTTAACCTAACTATTTCACACGGCCAGCCACACTGGACTTAGAAATTTCTTGATGTTAAGAGAGGAGCGAGTGACACAATCCTACCCAATTTGGTTTTCAAGTAACTCTGGCTAAAAATTGATCAGAATGAACTCTGGACCTATGTTGAATAAAACTCCGCCTCCTTGAGGACGTCTACTTTACTCTTAATGGTTCAATCTTAACTCCCACTTTTGGCAAGGACAAATCAGGTCAATTTTGCTGACCTTTTCGCTTCATAACCTATCCTCTAACTCCTCCTTCCTTTCCCACATCTTGGAGGTTTGTTATGGTTAGTCTTCAATTTACTTGATCCCATGACTCATCATTTTAAACTATCAACATCGTGTCTCTCTCTCTCTCTCTCTCTTTCATAATCCCGATCAGTGAATCTCATACTTATTCACTGCATAACATCACTCGGTCACCTACCTGCATTGACTACAATGCAAGTAGATAACCAACTCAACTTGACTATAGTCAATTACTTCAATTTCAATAATTTCTACTAACAAGCAATAAATGCAAGAAATATTATAATGCATCATAGTGCTAACACAAACAATACAAACATGAATTACATATCAAATACTCAAACTAAATGCAGAAAAATTATGGCAAAGTAAATATATCAAATGCCTATTACTCTGGTTATCAATCATAAATTGTAAAATAAAAAAAATCAATCACCAAATGTTCAAGTGCAAGTCAATGGTAAACGCTATCACTCTCTAGGAAGGATTCTGTCCATCATGTCCTTGATTATGGTAAGCTTATTCAGTATCAATTTCCTGACAATTATAAAAGAAATGAAAGCAAACAGTATTAAAAGAATGACATTTATGAATGACATGATAGGAGAAATCTCGGTCTTATATATATGAAAGAAAGTATGAACCTCTTCTAGCTTTGTGAATGTCTCCAATTCCAGTTCTGAAAGTTGAAATTCGTTAATAACTGCAAACTGATGTACACTTTTACTGAAATTCAAACTGTATGTCGTGAAGACTGTAGGTTTGTAATACAAATTATGTAAAATAACCAATTCACAAGCAGATGAAAACGAGTGTACGTTAATGAAAACTACTTCTGTTTTGTTTGACTTACAGTCAATCTTAGCATTCAATCTGTTTGCTGAGAACACAAAAATTTCATCATCAATGATTTGAGCCTTGAAAGTTTCTGTAAACGGTATATATTTACAATGGTTCTTACCATTCTTGTTGTTTACAAGATCATCTAGGCAATGAAGAGCACTCAATGGTTCATAGAAATTCACAATGTTACAAACATATACACCATCATTAAGCATGACACATTCCCTGAATTTATGTTCGGGAATTTCAGTCACTAGGAAAGAATCATGCTGCAAGGCAAAGTGTCGAACTGTTCCTTCTAGTACAATGGACTTATTATCTACTACCATTGGGAATGGATAGACTGACATCAATGAGTTGACGTCTGGATTGTTGAAAGGGATCACTAGTATAATTTGATTGGCTATCACTTTCACTGTGATCAGGCCATAATAGTCCACTATATTTTCTACTAGTGGTTTCAAGTGATTGTTCACAACACATTTCTGAATAATGGCTTCAATTTCACTAGGGGTTATCAGAAAAGGCGACAGCAGGTTTTTACCTGCCATCATGATTGCATTGAGTAATTCCTTGTATTCCAGAAGGAAATTACTTGTTTCTATGAGCAATTGCTCCATCATTTCTGTTTGATGGATTCTAGCAATTTCTGATGAAACATTATGGAGGGCACTATTCACAAATTCTTTCAGCACTGTGATCATTTTCTGATTTTGATTGACATTTCCTATTACTTTATTATAGACAGTACCCTGTTCAGAAGCCCAATTTTCAAGTTGTGCCACTCTTTCCCTTAGCCTTTCAACATTACCATCGGTCGCCACTCCAAAGAGATTGTGTAAAGCGACGCCTATAAAGGGTATAAGTGATCGCTTTACTACTTTCCTTGGCATAACACTATCGATGTCCCTCTGCAACTTGGAGAGCATGTCGTACAAATTTCTATCTTGGACACTTTGTAATCCTGCCCGTATCTGATTGCTCAGCTGGCCTAACTGCTCTCTCTGATCGATAATGGAGTCCGTCTGGATCTTAACAATGGCTAGGTCCTGTATCATCTTAACCTTGCCATGCTCCTTGATGATGGCTCCTTCCTTAGTTGTACGAGTGAGTTCACAATTTGACTCACTGCCAACCACCATACAATCCATTTGCTGAAATAATGTTATCAAGCAGTAAAAATCTTATCAACTACATTTGTTTACCATTGCACTTGCCATTACCTTCTTCTCAAATTATACCTTGGGGTCATTGAAGATTCTATTTTATTATCTATCTTATCTTTATTGGACAAATCCTTTAACTGGGTAGACGACCAAGGTTCTGAATGAACTACTTTAATGTGGTTCCAATGTACAATGGATTCTTTCAAGGTAATTTCATGCATTAACTTGAATTTATTCAACTTCAAAACTTCTAAAACTCTATATGGACCTCGAAATTTTGGTGATACTTTAATATTAGGTCCTTCAAGAACATGATTGAGTACATAAACTTGTTGTCCTACCTTTAACGAGGGTATGGTGGATCTGTTATTGTAATACTTACTAGATTTTTATGTAACTTCTTTAATCTAGCCCTGGTGACTTTAACGGTCTCGCACGTACGTCTTGTCTTCCAAGCAATATAGTCCTCGTAGTTGTACGTACGTCTGGGTGGTGCGGCATCATCCAAAAGTGAATTTGGCATTCTCCTTTGGTAGCCATACAATAGGAAATGAGGAGTTTCTCCTATTGATTCATTTACTGTGTTGTTTAGAGTAAATTGTATGTCTTCGAGAGTCAAGTCCCAGTCTTCAGTGCTAGGGGTTACCAATGTTTTCAGAACATCCTTTATCTTGCGATTTGTTCTTTCTACTGCTCCATTTGAGCTTGGCTTATATGCTGTTATTTGACATTTCTGTATTTCATAAAAGTCACACAATTTCGTTAGAATGTCACTAGTAAATTCAGCAGCATTGTCTGAGAGCAAAACTTGAGGACATGAATGTCTGGTTATAATTCTAGACTTAAAGGCTTCTGCCACCGTTGATGCTTCTCTGTTTCTAGTTGGAACAATTTCTACGTATCTGGTCAAATAGTCAATGAAAACTAAAATCTGTTTATTTCCTCTGATGGTGTTCGGGAATGGACCTAAGAAATCCATTGTGACTCCTTGAAAAGGATTTAATTCTGAAGGATACATTTCCAGAGGAGCCTTGACGTTGACATTCCCCTTATGTATATTACATAGGGTACAATTCTGAACAAATCGAGTAGCATCTTCACTACATCGAGGCCAAAAATAGTTTCTAGTGATTGTTCTACATGTTTTCTTAATTCCAGGATGTCCTGATAACTTGTATGAATGGGTTAGTTCTAAAACGTCTTGTATTAGTGTATTAGGAATGTACAAACGTGAACAAGCATTTGGTTCGTCTGAAGTCTTGTACAATAACCCATCTATCAATTGAAACTCTGAATTTTTCTCACCTTGCAAGAGGTTACCAATTACTTCCTTTATTCTAGAATCCTTTTGTTGTTCTTGACGAACTTTGTCTAAATCTAAGTCTGTGATTTGACAACTGAAGGCGAAATTATGAGTGGTAATTTGTTTCTCGTTCTCTTCTTGTGATCTAGATAAGGCGTCAGCTAATGTGTTATATCTACCAGGTATGTATCTAAATTCTGGGGCAAATTCTAATACGCTAACGAACCATCTATTGAACTTCATATTGTTGGTAAAGCCCTTTTCTTGAAAAGATCACAAATGGGTTTATGATCTGTAAGAACATTAATTTTATGTCCTAGCAAAATGTGCCTAAATTTCTGTAATCCCCAGACTAATGCCAAACATTCCCTTTCTGTTGTACTATAATTTCTTTCAGCTGCATTCAAAACTCTACTGGCATAGTATACAGTCCTCATCCTTGTTTTATCCTTTTGCATCAAGACGGCACCTAGTCCTGTACTTGAAGCATCACAGGCTAAGTAGAATTCCTTCTCGAAGTCTGGATAAACTAGGATAGGATCTGTTATCAACATATCCTTTAGTGTTTTGAACGCTGCTTCTTGTTCATCTTTCCACTCATAGCTAGCATCTTTCCTAGTTAACTCAGTTAATGGTTTTGCTATGGCAGCAAATCCCTTTATGAAAGGTCGATAATATCCTACCATACCTAGGAATCTTCTTAGTGCCTTCAAATTTCTTGGGGCTGGATAGTCCACAATAACCTTAATCTTTCCTTCTTGCATTTTCAAACCATGTTCACTGATAACATGTCCTAGATATTCTAGAGATTTCTTCAGAAACTGACATTTCTTAATTTTTACCTTTAAACCGGCCTTTCTGAGCCTATCTAATACTAATTCTATTGTCTTGAAATGACTCTCTACATCCTTACTAGCAATTATTACATCATCAAGATAAACCGAAACGTCTTCAACATCTCCCAAGATTTGCAGCATTAAACGTACAAACGTTAAAGGAGCTGAAGTAAGACCAAACGGCATTACCTCAAATTGCAAATGTTCTTTGTGAGTACTGAATGCCGTGAGATGCTTGGATTCTTCATCGAGAGGAACTTGCCAATATCCACTCAGTAAATCGAGGCTAGAAAAACCTTGGCACCTCCTAATTGAGCTAGCATGTCACTAATGACTGGCATTGGCATTCGATCGGGGATGGTGTGGGAATTCAATTTACGGTAATCAATTACCACCCTCCATGTACCGTCTTTCTTTGGAACTAGCAGTAAAGGTGAATTATAAGGTGACTTAGAAGGTATTACAACTCCATCTTCCTTCATCTCTTCAACCATCTCGTCTACAATGGGTCTTTGACTTATTGGAAGTTTGTAGTTAGGTATATAAAAAGGTCTAGCACCATCTTCTATGACTATTTTGTGCTGCAGGACATCTGTCCTTCCTAACTTATCTCCTGTTACTGCTACAACACTCCTATATTTCTCTAATATCTGTAGTAACCTGTCCCTACAATGAGGAAAATCTGTATTATTTACTTCCCCTTCTAATTTAACTCTTGTGTCAGCTACAGAGACAAATGCTTTTTCACTTATGGTTAGTAAAGGGTTAGTAATCACAATTCCCTTACAGAATTCTATGCCGGCATGCAATTCTAGTCTCTTGTCAGAATAATTATACACATAAGTCGTACAATTTCCACCATTAAGTCTTACTAGGAATTGTCCATTTTCACAAAGTCTGGTAAGTCTTCATTAACTAATAACACATCTGTATCACCTAGGTTTTTATCTGTTACAATTCTAAGACAAACCTTTGTCAGACCTTGTGGATGCAGTATAACGCTATTGTTTAATTTGAGTTTTACAAGATTATCATCGGCAGTACTAACTAAGCAGATCTCTTCTGCATTCTGTGCATCGGCAGTGTAACAGACATCAGTATCATCTGAACTTTCATCTTGTGGTATCACAGAACCTATCTCTGTCATTTTCAGGTTGCCTAACAGCAACACCTCATTGAGATACTTCTCTTCCGTATCTTCTCTTATTATTAAGTGACTACAATCTATTAGCGTGTCAGGACTAAGTTCTTCGGAGGTATCTACTTGTCGTGCACTTGAGTTATCAGGTTCATACCTGCTATCTGAGAATTCCTCCTGAGTGGCTTCTAGGCTTTTAAAAGTAGTTTGTCTATCTTCTCCTATTTCTTCTATCATTGAGTTTCTACACACTGTCCTACCCGGGTTAGCATTAAATTCTATTTCTATGTGTTGGATGTCTACTTCTTCAGATGAGGCTGTCTCAGGTAAAGTGATCAAGTTTATCTGAAACTGTTCCTCTTCTTCAAGAGAGCAAACATTTCCTCTATCAATTTCCTTGATAGTTACTCTTCCATTGCTACAATCTAGTGTAATTCCACATCTTTTCATAGCCTGGAAGGAAAATAGAGCTTGAGCTGGAAAATATTTCTCTTCCAACACCACAAACTCTTCCCTGTATTTCTTATTTAGAATTTCTATCTCTAAATTGACATTGCCTATAGCCCTTATTTGCTTTCCAGCGATCCCCTTTATGGTCCTATAGGATTCTCTCATTTGGGAAAGCTCACAACCTATATGTTTTGTTAAAGTGCCTTTATCTATGATACTTACAGTACTGCCTGTATCCAACAATATGGAACTCAGTACACCTTCTAAGTGTACTTGTATGATAGGCAACTCTTCCTGACACGTATTAAAATTCTTTACAGAAAACACTATTTCATTACTTCGAGTAATGTCTGTTGGGGACACATCCTTATTCACTGTCACTATTTCTCTCTGTAAGGATGGACCTTTCTGCTGCACTCTCTGTGATTGTCACTGAGAATCCCCTTGATTTGGGTTACTGGGGGAGGTATTTTGATTATTAGGCTGAGTACTTTGGTTATTTTGAGACCCCTGAGAATTTCCCTGTTTGTTGTACCAACAGTTCTGGATTAAATGTCCTGTCTTATTGCAATTCGAACACCATTTGTTTCTTCTACAATTCTGTGTTGTATGGTTGTTATAACCACAATTTCCACAACTTTGTCTCTGCCTATTGAACTGTGGCCTATTATTCCCTGAATTTTGGCCTTGACTAGCTCCCCTCTGTCCAGGAGTCCTGTTATTTCCACTGTTATTTCCATTAGTTCCAGTGGTATTCCCATTGTTACCTCTATTTGGCGGCCTACCTTGATTGTTTCTATTTGATTGATTAAATCTCCTATTGTTGTTCCCACCATTTCTATCAAACGAATTTCTATTTCCCTGATACCTAGACCTAGCTTGCCCTGATTGGTTTCTATTGGACTGATTGCTATTATTTCTTGGGTTTCCACTAGCTACGGTTCCTGTAAAATCTGCACTACTACTTGATGAATTCTGTTTTACTTTCCTTTCTATGTACATCAAGGTTTGTACAATTCCATCATTTGGCTTCCTATCACAGTACTTCTTTAAGGCTACTCTTTCTTCCTTACCCAAAGCATCGTAGATTGGTCCTAAGGACATATATCTAAGTACCTTGGATATACTAGCTAAATCTGTTTCATCATCATCAAATTCATCCTTCCTTCCAACAACAATTCCTACAGCTTTCATATCTGTCGTCACTCTATGTATAGCTTCTTCTACTCTAGTGGCTAAAACTAAGTGATTACCCTCATATTTCTGATGATGGAAAGTTCCTATGTTATACCATGGATCTTTCTGTGCTTCTGGTTGCCAAAATTGTAAGCACTGTTTCTTGAATTCGTTAAACAGAGTAATATTCTAAAAAAGTACTGAATGAAGAACTGTATGTGCATCACCATGTTCCATACTAACATACAAGAGTGCTTCATCTATTTTCTTTCTCTCATCTGTGATACCAGCAGCTAAAATTCTGCTTTCTGTGTCTGCTATCCATCGATTTACACCATATTCTTCTAATCTACTTTTATCTACATTACTTGGGTCTACCGTTCCACAAAATCTAGTGGCTTGGGTTATTACGGCGGTTTGCGCCATGTTGTTATTTCTAGGAAGTTATTGGGTTAGTGGTTACAACTGAAGGGTTAGGCGCACTCGGTACACTAAGTGGGGGACCTTGACTACGAGAACGTCTGGGTCTAGTATTACTAGGATCAATTGGTCTAGAAAGTCGTTCAGGTACAGGTCTTAGGTTATATGGAGTCTGGTCTTCGCTTCTTGTCTGTTGCAGTCGGGAGATAACTTCGTCCAAAGTGTTATTCATATTAATTAATAAAATATTCAATGATTCCAACAATGAAAAATTGAAAAAAAAAATTAATTTGAGAATCAGGTACTTACTTCAATTGCATGTTTGCTGAGTTGACTGTATCCCTCTATACAAAAAAAAATTCAAATTTTTCCTAACTCATTCCTTCATAGGACTCTCTCAATCTGAAAAAGTCTGATATTAGTATTTATGTATACAATTGTTTGGGTTCCACTGCAAAATGCTGCGCCAAGTGTTTAACAAAAAAAAATTTATTATGATAGAATTATTTAAACAGAATTGTCTCTTTCACCAAGTGAACGAAAATTTCTATTTCGTAAAAAAAAATTACTAAACATGAAAGAAAAAATTATTTCCTTCGTACAACAATAAGGAAATATTATTCAGAATATTATTCAAAAGAAAAATAATTTACTTAAATTATTTATGTTAAAAAAAATCATTTTGCACTGCAGGGAAAAAATAATTATATAAAAATTTCACACACAAAAAAATTTAATTCACAGAGAAAAAAAATTCTCTTGATAATTCCCCGATACTAGGAATGAATGTTTACTATTCAATTAGCTTCGTGTCGCCTTGCACTTGAAGATCGCGCTGATTGCACTTGAGCGCAATTTGTCGTTAGCATCCAGCGATAATTCGGCACAGCTCGGCCGACTTGCAGTCCGTACTTGCTGAATTTGGCAAAGAAAAAATTTGGAATCCTTCCAAATTGTTGATTGAAGGCGTCACTTCCCTTTCGAGTCGGTTATCAACGCGTTGACTTCTAAACTTTATCGCCGTTCGAATTCTTCACTCTCTTTCGTCGCCGTCTTCCGCTCTCATTCGTCGCCGTCGTCGTCACTGCTCTGCTACCGCTACTTTTCGCTAAGTCTCCCTTTTAGCGACCAAAAATTTTGGGAATTTCGTGTATTTAAGTCCGTAGACGATAGAAAAGTTCACTGAACTGACGTAGATATTAGCGACTTTCATACGTCCGCCAACACAGTTTGTTTTCGTCTTCTCCGCTGCTGCGATCGGCGTAGTATAGGGCGAGTTGCTGATTCTTTCTTTCGTAAATTTCGTTTTCTTATAAAAATCACCGCTGATCTATGCCGTGATTATTACTATGGTTCTTATTATGTTCATATATGATTATTAAACTGAATTTCTGGTTGATTTTATGCGAATGTTCGGAAGTTTCAAACTAGGCAGAGATTTACCGCTGTCAATTTTTCATTCCGATCGACGCAAAAGATTCACTGCTTCTTGGAATATTTCGTTCTGCTTCGTTTCCCTTCTGCTACAGTGTTGATGTTGTATTGGTGTTTCTAGTGCTGAAGACCGTCTTGAGATTATTTGCGCTGTTAAATTGAGAGTTAGTTTTAGCGCCGTCACTGCTCAGTCTCTGTAAATTTCTCTAGGGCCGTGAACTTTAATGTTTTTCAAATGTGCGCTGGGCGAAATCCTCCGAAACTGCCACCAAATTATTTTGTTATGCGGTGCAGTTTTTCTTTGTATTGCGTTGCACCACATATGCATGACCGTGTCTGTTGACTTTCACTTGATAGTAACGCAGGGGACTCAGTAAGTTAGGTTGAAATTGTCCATTAATATTTTTTTAGTTTTCAGGAGGGGGTAAGTATTCACCGGGCACGGTTTTTCATAAGTTTAATCTTAACCTAACTATTTCACACGGCCAGCCACACTGGACTTAGAAATTTCTTGATGTTAAGAGAGGAGCGAGTGACACAATCCTACCCAATTTGGTTTTCAAGTAACTCTGGCTAAAAATTGATCAGAATGAACTCTGGACCTATGTTGAATAAAACTCCGCCTCCCTTGAGGACGTCTACTTTACTCTTAATGGTTCAATCTTAACTCCCACTTTTGGCAAGGACAAATCAGGTCAATTTTGCTGACCTTTTGGCTTCATAACCTATCCTCTAACTCCTCCTTCCTTTCCCACATCTTGGAGGTTTGTTATGGTTAGTCTTCAATTTACTTGATCCCATGACTCATCATTTTAAACTATCAACATCGTGTCTCTCTCTCTCTCTCTCTTTCATAATCCCGATCAGTGAATCTCATACTTATTCACTGCATAACATTTTTAAGGGACATTTCTTCCAGCAATTGCGTTGCTGATTAATCCCTGTTGTGTTTTGGTGCCTTTTTAGGATTGAAATGAAGTTAAGGTTAGTTACCATTGATTAATTATATACCTAAGATATCTACATTTAAGAACGCAAACCCTTCTATTCTTATAAGAATCCAAACACGTAAATTAAAAATGTCAACCTTTCCAATTCCTCTAGATATATTAACTACAGTTACCAATAATATATAAGCAATAGCAACATATTTAAGTTTTGGGGAAAGAAACATGATGCCTGTAATTTAGAAAACTGGATTGAACAACCTGAAACACACCTAAATAACATGACCAGAAAGGATATTGTGAAATCAAATGAAGCCAAAAGTACCTTGATCTGTCGACGGGACATATAGGTTGTTATGTTCATTTTGATGCCCATAGAAGAATTAAGAATTGGGAGGAACTAAAGCAATTCTTAAGGAAAATATATTCCTCTGTAGGCAAAACTGATCCAGTTATCAGCCTCGCAAAGATTGTTCAAAATTAGAGAATGGATAAAATAAATTACCTCAGAATGGGTCCCAGTTATATAACATTTTAAATGAATGGGGCCATTTAGTTTCAACTACTCCATGGAGATCAACAATGGAAGACCAACAGGTAATATCAGTTGACAATTGTAAAAACTTGTTAAGGTTATCTTTCTTAATGGGAAGTTTATCGTCAAAAGCTATTGAAAAGATGACCCGTGTTTGGAAGTTAGGAGATGATGTTACTGAAATTGTAAATGAAGTAAAGAAAATTCTAGTTAGAAATCCCGAAATAAATTATCTATACAGACCTTTAGTTACCATAGGACAAGATAGGAAAGGGCATAGCAATCAGAGTAGGTCTATGACACCAGCTAGAAATCAGAATAGAAACTTGGGTAACTCATCTCAAGGAAAATCTTCAACAGTCACATGTTATGATTGCCAGAAAAAAAAGGGCCATTATGCAAGTGATTGCCATGGTCCAGCTTACTGCTCATATCATAGGAGGACAGGACATAGTGTTCAAGATTGCATGAGTAAGACTTGGCATAGATCTCAGTCACAAGGTAGAGTTAGAGATCGTAGTCAGTCTCCACAAGCTAGGAGGAACAGGGCTCAGAATACTAACCAAGCTGCAAACTTAATATACCAACAAGATAAAGGAATATCAAATGAATCAACGGTGAATTTTCACACCACCGCTATTATGAACGTTCCTTCAGAATAGAGGAAAATACCGGAATGTCAGACTTAAGCCAAGTCACGAATGTTAGTAAAATTAATATAGATGAATATAGTTATAGACCTGTATTCCCCACATATGTTGGTTAAGAGAAGCCTATTGCTGTATTCTTTGATATTGGTTCACCCAAAGGCATACCCTCTAAAAGGTATATCAGACTTATTTTTCTCACTTAGATTTGAACACAGTAGTAGACTGTAGAATCACAGACGTTCACGGAAATAGAATCAAGATAGTAGGACAAATTAATTTTCTCTTGTAAATCAGGAAGAGTTTCCCCTAAGGAAAAGGTTCTAGTTGTAAGAGGAATACATTAAGAGGAGTACATCTAGTGTTTGCACATTTGTTAATTGGTTATCCAACTATGGCTAGACCAAGGATCACTACTGATGCACCTAGAGAGCAATTAGCTCTGTGTAAAATAATTAGAAGAAAACAGATGCAACAAAACTATTTGTTGCAGAGCATCCTAAATAAAGAAAATAAAGAGGAAAAGTACCAAATATGCACCTCAAATTCTCAACAAATCAGTGACAACTAAGAATCTGACCAAGAAACCTATATGAAATTAGAAAGAGACTTAAGGCTTAAATCTGGAGAAAGCACTTGGATAGAAAGTACAGTACATCAGTTTTTGAGAGGAAGGAAGGAAATTCTTACAATTACAGAAAGATCACAAGTAAATGAAGTACATAACACTTCCAGCCTACATGAAGGCAGACAGGGTAAAATAACTTTACAGGTTGTAAATAACAGAGGAGGAAAGATTAGGTTATCACAAGGTACAGAAATAGGTCGAGCAGAAGTATACACTATCCCTATTCAAGTTGTAGAGAAGGAAACTACGGCATCAATCAATAAAGAGAATGAAAATTCAACTCATGAAACAGAACTGAGAATAGCTAAAATATGGACTCACTTGAAAGATATCAAAGAAGATTTTGCTAGAGAGAAACTCAGATCTACTGAGACACACTTGGCAATACAAATGAGATAAGCTATTGAATAGATATTCCACAAAATACCAAGCCAGTCTACATACCTGCCAAAAGAATAGAACATTCCCAGAAGAAGATTATTAGAAAAGAACTTCAGAAAATGGAAAAGGAAGGAATAATAGAACCATCAAAATCTCTGTGGTCTTTTCCACTTTTGTTAGTTCCAAAAAAAGACAAAACTTACCGAATAGTGGTTGATTTCAGAAAATTTAACAAGATAACAGAAAATTATTCTAATCCAATGCCATCCATGAGAGATCTTATCACTTTTATTGGATCCAAGAAATACTTTATCACAATAGACCTGTTACAAGGATTTCTACAAATCTCTTTGGATGATGAAAGTAAACCATTGCCTTCTTTTTCCACTAGTAATGGTAGATATTAATGTGTAAGAATGCCTTTTGACCTAAAATCAAGCCCAGTGACTTTTGTGAGATTACTGAATAAAATTCTGCGTGGTTTACCAGACAAAGATGATTTGTGCATTGTTAAATAAATGATTTGGTAATAGCCACATACATCATTGAAGAACATTATAGAACTGGTTAAAGAAGCCCTAAAAAGATTGAGACCAAATCTTAAGTTTAAATTAAAGAAATGCACTTTCCTTAGAAGGAAGATAGACTACCTGGGACACACTCTAATTGAAAAAGTTGTGGAAGTGAAAGACTTAAAGATTAAGCCCATTAAAAGTATCCTACACCTCGATGTAGGAAAGATGTGAAGATTTTTTGGGGGTTTAGCAGGTTTTTACCATTAGAATATAAAGAATTCTGCAACCATACCTGCTCCATTAACAGATTTACTAAAGGAACACGTATCATTCTTGCGGACCACCCAGGCAACAGAGAGCATTTGTTATGGCCCTATACCCAGGTCAGATAGGGTCATAATCTCTTACTGCATCTGTTCTAAGAACAGCGTTGTGTCATCTGACTACCCTAAGATTCTCTGGTAGCGGTGGCCATCTCTGGGTCAGCAAATTCCTTCACCCTTGTCGACTCCTCTCACTGAAGCTGTCCTCAAACAAAGGTCTACTGGAATTAAACACCGAGATACAAAACTAGGCTTTATGTATAAATTTAACGAAATTATTTCAGCAAAAGCTACAGTCATGAAATGGAGTGATTCACACCCCCTATAAATGGAAATCATAACTAGAGGAAATTCTGATTCACAATCAATCAGATTAATGATTCTGAACCAACCAATACTAGTGACTAACACCCTGGCCACCAAACAAAGTAAAAAGGTTATAATTATTCTAGACCAAATTAAAATGTCATATAGTATGCAAAAAACATCACTTCCAAAATATTCATCCTCACAGGATGAACTCAGAATTCCTGTTAAAAGAAACATATCATATATTAAAATTTGAAATGGTGTTTAAAGAAATCAATATTCAAAACGGAAAAATGCAAAATGGAGAACAGAACAGGAAAATGCATAATGGAGAAACAGGAATTTCACTGCAGCACCAACTGGTATTTCCACATAATGTCTGAAAAAGAATTAAGTGTTAATGAGTTGTCTTACTCACTTTCTATGGCCGCAAATAATTGATCTCACAGTAGCGGTTCTTATCATTAGCACTGCACAACAAGCAAATCATACCGAGCCGCAATTCGAAGTCCCATAGCCATTGTATGTTCCTGTCATAATATACCATTATATACTGCTCATGCATACACACTCACTTAATAACTCCTCCCTAGAAGCGTGACAACAATGCTTTCATCCATCTGTCACACTGTCTCCATGCACTTAGGCCATGATTAAAAACCACAAATGAATGCGTCAGATACCGGCTGTATCTATCTGTAGAAACCTCCAACGTCAACACAAATGCACCTACCCCGAATGTACTTCTGACAGGCCAGCACATAGTTCATCAACAGACTTAATACATTTGATGAATTGAAAGAAAGACTAACACATTCACCAGTACTTAGTTTTCAGCCTTTAGTAAAGAATTATTTTTAGCCATAGATGCAAGCTCTGTTGGTATAGCTTATTACAATAGAAAATTAAAACCCATAGAAGATAACTACTCAGTAACAGATAAAGAGTCCTTAGCCATAATAGATGTTTTAAAGCACTTCAGATATATCATATTTGGTTATAAGATAACTGTCTTCACTGATCATTCTGCTGCAGTGGAAATGCTCAAGAATCCAGACTTTTACGGTTGGTTTATGATTACCCAAGATTATGACATAGAATTAAAATATGTTCTAGGGAAGACAGATAAGTAGCAGATGCATTTACGAGATATATCCCACAAAGAGATAGTATAACCATGATCAGTCAAGAAGCAAAGTCAAGTGAGCCTAGAAGCAACGTTTTCACCATGTGTTACATAGAAGAGCTTTCTATGTCAAACTTCACAAAGAAACAAGAAAGTGATGAAGATTTAAAAGAGCTCTCAAAATTTGTGAAAAATAAAAGGACATTTGATCAAGAACAAATAGAATTAAGTAAGAGGGTTGGATGCCCCATTGATGAGTTGAACATAATAGACGATGTATTAATTTGGATGTGTCAAGAACTTGACCCATTTAGATCATTTCAAGGCAGTACCTAAGAGGGTAAGAAGTCAAGTCATTGGATTAATGGATGATGATCCTATGGTAGTCGAGTTGCCGACATAGTGAACCTATTAATGTTCTAAAGTACAAGGTTTCTTGGTTTCTTTTCATTCCTTGGGTGTTTTCTTGATATTTTAGAGAGGTTGTCAAAATGACGACCTTGGGCAACTTTTGTTGTAAGGCAAAAAAAGTCTGCCATTAGGGAAAAAACAACTTTTCTCAATAACTCTGGATCTAAGCATGGAAATGTGAAGATAATGGTGCCTAACCCCATGTTTTTGAGGTCAAGGATGAAGATAAAAGCATTATATATATTGTATCTTGCATTGCTAGTATGTTAATGACAAATTCTTTATGTAAAATGGATTTAAATTGATTCAAAACAAAACAGATCTCACACTTAGTAAAACTGAAAATTTATTCATAAGAATATATAAAAACAGACCACTACTGTAAGCTGTTAACAATTCTAAGGTAATGAAGTACTTTGCAGGGCCGAAATTACTTTAAAAATACATATGTATTGTGTTTCATGAATATTGCTAAGAAAAAAGGCTTAGACAGACATGAAAAATGTCTAAGACAAACATGCTGATGAGTCTTGCAAGCAAGACGAAAGTGAAGAAAATTTTTTGTTCTAACTAATTATCATCAACATCAGAGATATCAAAACCATCAGTTTCTTCCAGCTGATCAGTTTCATCAGAAAAGGGTTATAACATCCATCCACACCTCTACACATGCAGTACACACTGCAAGATATTTTACTTTTGTGGTAAGAATAAGTTGTATAACCACAGGCTTTGCCTTCTGCTTTGCAGCCACAACTAAGTACGTCTATCAAACCAGGAGGGGCTGGTGGAATAGTAACAATAGCAGGGGATGGTGTTTTATCTTTCACATTCCATCCAAATTTTTCAGTATCTGCTGTTGTGGGTCCTGGCTGATCAATCACTTTCCATAATATCATTTCAAGGTGTGCTCTCTGTACACGGAGGAACAGGTTGGCATCTGTTGGAGGCAAGGCCATGATTTGCATTGGCTTTCCTTTTGTCCTTGTGTAAACCTTATGGCGGGCTGCATTCATCGAGATCCCCTGGGGCATACCACAATGCTGCAAAGAATTCGTGTCCTGCTTTATTAAGACCAATTTCTGTAGCATTTTCCTCACCAAGTATTTTATCCAATGCAGGGAAACTTCCTGACAGCAAAATATTTAGAGCACTTATTTTCCCTTTACTGAATGGATATGATACATTATCACAACCGGTCAGTGAATGCATGCACAACAACTGCAGACATTGAGGACCCAACTTTTTGCAAGTCTCATTTATATTAATGATTTCTCCATTCCAACAGTCCATTTGGACTTCACATTTTGAATGCGATTCAGCTTTTCAAAACCAGTAAATTAGTAGAACCAGCACATCAGTATCATTACTAAGAACTCTGATTATTTTGTTGCTTTCTGCTACTTGTGATCATTGTAATATCAGCTTCCTCGTGTAAAAAGGCACCACTACTTTGACTCTCTAAAGGTATATCACTGCCAAAGCTGATAGAGGATATTAATGCTGAAAGCTTCTTCTTGTTGTTTTTGTTCTTCATAATGGCATCCCTACTGGGGAGTTGACTGGTAAGGGTAAGGTTGTAGCTTGTAGTACTTTCACTACCACGCCACTGTCTCATGCTTGGTTGAAAGGTCACCGTACTTATCAAATACCAATATCTTTTCACAATTTTTGGGGTATTTAGAGAGGTAACTCTTCATGCTGTCAACAAGCACAGTTACATCACCATCATGAGGCCATGTTATATGATAGAGAAGCTGTTGTGCATCCACAATGATAATATTGGGGGTTGGTGCACTGGGCTGCAGAACACCAAGACGTTTGGTAAGAGGAGATTTAGTGCCTTTGCATAAGCAACCATACTTATCAGTATGAGATGATGGGACTGCACATAATTCATACTGAAAATGTTTTCCAACTCCAGCTGGCATTGTTGTCCTACCATGAGAAGGTGTAAGAAAATGGTTTCCAAGTCAAAAACAGTCTGGTCTCCTACTTTGACGCCAAGCTTTAGCTGCTCCATAGTTTTTACTGAGTCGGAAATTTTTGAGTGAAATCCAGATGGTAGTGAATTACAGAAAGATGCTATCATATTCTCCTCAATTTGCAATGCATCATGTACATTGACTTCGCTTGGTGCAACTTTACCATTCACTATATTACACAATAAGGGACTGTCAAGTTCAAGTGGATGGGAATGCTTATCTAATTCAGCAGCAATCCTTCAACGATCATCAGAATCAAGTTCTTTTCTTGCTTTACCTTCTTCTATATGTTTCACCTGCATTGAAGATGTAGTCTTGCTCTGAATATAAATTTTCCATAGCATCCAAAGGGAAAGCAGAAATGAGAAATGAGTCAACCCATTCACTAAAAAGCTCTGGGGATAATATCATACCTCTCAACCCACCCTTTCCTGTCTTTATAGCTGTTTGTTCACCAAATTGATCACTTGACACAGAATTCCAATAACCATCGTTGTGCCAACAAACATGTGCACCAAAAATTAGGTTTGTCTTAACATCTTCTGGCAAGTTGTGCATCTCTAGCAAGTACCAGGAGATATACCGAGCATAATGGATGTGACCTGCACTAAAAAAATAGGGCAACATTCGCTCAAGACAAAGCTGTTGAAATGGCCAGTCCTCCTCCCTTTCTGCATGAAGGAACTGATGAACTAATAGAGTTAGTTTGATAAAATTATCAACCCAGTGTTTCTCTGTTGGATGCTTTCTTACCTCATCCATATATGCTGTTATTTCATTGAATGTTTTTTCACTGTCTCTAAGAAAATTTTGTAATAAGACAACTGCCACTATACAAAATGCCCTCATAGATCCCACCCATGCTTTTCCATTCATAATATTTGAGGATATATTCACCACCAATTTTATATATATATATATATATATATATATATATATATATATATATATATATATATATATATATATATATATATATATATATATATATATATATATATATATATATATATATATATATATATATATATATATATATATATATATATATATATATATATATATATATATCGCCCTTATATATATATATATATATATATATATATATATATATATATATATATATATATATATATATATATATATATATATATATATATATATATATATATATATATATATATATATATATATATATATATATATATATATATATATATATATATATATATATATATATATATATATATATATATATATATATATATATATATATATATATATATATATATTTATATATATATATACATATATATATATATATATATATATATATATATATATATATATATATATATATATATATATATATATATATATATATATATATATATATATATATATATATATATATATATATATATATATATATATATATATATATATATATATATATATGTCGACGGGGTAACGAGGGAAAGCACAGAGCATTTTCATGATTTATTGTGCCGACGTTTCACAAACCATCTCGGTTGCATTTTTCAAGGCTGCAAATATTTGAACACCATATTACACAACTCCGTTAAAGATAAAGGCCGTGTCCCGCACGGCCAACTCTAAAATTTGTTTAAAAAGCAACCTGCTAAAATTACTAAAAACATCACTGTCATCAATAAAAAGTTTATTCAAGATTATCTCTATTGTTTCCTCCACAGGTACATTTGTGAACAGAGATTCCACGTCTAGACTTACCATATGTAAATCAGGGTCTTGGATAAGAATTTCATTCTTGAAGGTGACTGCGTTCAAGAGAGTGTAGGAACCTTTAGTAAGCGGTTCTAGCATAGGTACCAAAAATTTAGCTAACTTATAATTAGCAGTGTTAATAGCAGACAAAATAGGCCGCATCGGTATGGCGATGGGGTCGCCACTTGGACCCACGTTCGCAAACATATTCATGAATGCTTTGGAAGAGAGCTTTCTGGACAATTGTCCTTTATCTTTCCGGCCCCTTTTTTACCGAAGATACGTGGATGACACGTTTCTGCTTTTTAAACACGATTTTAATGCTGACGCTTTTCTGGGGTTCGCCAATTCCCAGCACCCTAAAATAAAATTTACCCTGGAAAAAGAGTCGGAAAATACGCTTCCATTCTTGGATGTGTTGGTTTCTAGGAATGACCAAGGTTTTAGTACCGGAATTTGCCGCAAAGGAACGTTCACGGGTCTAGGAATGAATTTTTATAGTTCTTGCTATTTTAATTTTAAGTTGAATTCGATTGTCACTTTCCCCTACAGGGCATTGACACATACATCTTCCTGGTTTGGTTTCCACAAGGAAATCATTAAATTAGGTATTTATTTTGAAAACAATTGTTTTCCTCGTAAACTCTTTCTCAGGTACTTAAATAAAGTACTCTACCGGAAAATGGTACCTCCTATCTCTATCAGCACTGTTCCCAAATTAAAAATGTATGCGAGTTTTCCGTTTTCTTCATGATGACAATTTCAGAAAAAGCTAATTGATATAATACACAAGGAACTACCAGCCCTAAACTTGAAACTTATTCCTAAGAACCCAGTCACCATTGGTTCTCTGTTCATATACAAAGACAAGCTGAGTCCAATGTTTACATCCAACGTTGTATACAAATATATTTGCCATAGATGTAGTTGAGGGACCTATGTTGGATGTACAAAAAGGCTACTAAAAGTACACTTGGACTCTCATAGAGGAGTAAGTTTTAGGACAGGGAGTAGACTGTCCAATCCAGAACAATCAAATATTCGGAATCACTCAAAGATCTGTAAAACACACATAGAGGCCAAAGATTTCCAAATCATAGGACACGTACAAAATGAAAACGAACTTCACGTCTTAGAGTCCATAATGATAAAAAAGCTAGTTCCGTCGTTAAACTCGCAGAATTCCTCCATCCAATTGTACATTACGTAATGGCCCGTTGCACTTCGTCTTTCGTTTCTCGGTCTCTGAAGGTTCTTCTGTTTAGTTTCTCTTTGATACTGCCCGCTGGGTGGGTGTTTTACTCCGTAGTGTTTTGCGCTTTTAAGTTTCTTCTTTTGGCAGTATTAATTTTATTTTGACCTTCAGTTTTTCGTTTTTTTTTTTTTTTGCTGGTTTTTACTAATTTTATTTTGTCTCACTTTAAATATATTGATGTAACCAGTGATGTCAAGATTATTTTACGTCTTTTTTACATTTTTTAAGTTTTTTAAGCTATTTAAGTTTACGTTCTTGTGGTTTTTATATCTTTGTATTCTTATTTGTTTTTTTAAATTTCACTATTCTGCTATATTTTACTTTTACTGAGGATGTCAATGTAGTAAATCTATGTATTTTGTTGAAATATTCTAAGTTATTACGAATAATATGGTGTTCAAATATTTGCAGCCTTGAAAATGCAACCGAGATGGTTTGTGAAACGTCAGCACAATAAATCATGAAAATGCTCTGTGCTTTCCCTCGTTACCCCGTCGATGTGGATTTGAGCAGTGGCTCCTGTTGTGATTGTATATATATATATATATATATATATATATATATATATATATATATATATATATATATATATATATATATATATATATATATATATATATATATATATATATATATATATATATATATATATATATATATATATATATATATATATATATATATATATATATATATATATATATATATATATAATGTTATGTGTAGGGTCTTGGCTGATCATTTATTGTTCAATTTACGTAATTTTCACGGCCCTGCAAACCAAGAATACACGTAACCTGTCACTTGAAGACAAGAGTTAACCTCGTTAATTAGCCAAAGGTCACCAGTTAAGGGTAATTAACCTTAACAAAGAATATTCAAGGAATAAAGACTTTATAATAAACGCCCACCAACTGCGGACGCATACGAGAATCTCTACTCGTTAAGATGATTTTAGATTTCAAACGCAATGGTTCCTCCAAACATTGAAAGCTAGGCATAAGAAAGCATCGAGACTTAAACTGATTTGCTTACCCTAAATCCGAGGTATTTTACTGAAATAACGGGGTTGAAGCTAACAATATAATAATTTGGCTTAATCTAGACTTCGTGAACACATATACCGTAAGTGGTGGCTGAAGGAGGAAACAAAGGAAATTTGAAATACAGAAACAAAGGATAAAAGAATCGACGAAGCTTTGAACAAGAATCGGACTTTACCTTGAACATCGAACGTTTGCGCATCACGATGGACCTCAGGTGGAGTTCTTGCAATTGTTTCTTCATTCACTAATAGAATAATAGACAAAGAAAAGGGGAAAGAACAAAGAAGATCGTTATCTCTCCGAAAGCTTGGTTCTCTCGTGGACAGTTCTCTCTCTGCCTGTGGTCAAAAACAGTCACCCCAGGTGTCCACGGTCTCTTGTTAAAAAAACATTCGCCACCTTGAGACAGGTAGGAAGGAAAAGGGATAGAAGGACCACCTAGGTTAAGGCTGATAGGAAATTTTCTATGGGTAAATTGCCTAAACCCTCTCTGAGGCTTAGGTCCCTAATCCAACATATTTTGGTTTTTTTTTAACTGCCCAGCCTCTGCACGGACCTGTCATCAGTCAGGCTGATATTCCTATCCCTAAATACATCGAGGGCGAACAGCAGTAATATTTATAAAAGCTCCCCCTTAAGAGGGCCTTCACTCCCTTTTCGGGCGTGAAGGTCTATACTAAGCAAGCTGTTCGCCTCTCGTAGGTTACTCTCCTTCCCCTGAGCAGATTAGTCCTGGTTAGCCTACCTAGCTACAGAACTACCTAACCCTAGATAGGATATGAGCTATAATCACTATTTAACCTAATTCTAATAGTACTAGAAGGTGCTCACGGTTATTATAGGCTACCTCCTACAATCATGATGTGTTTTAGACCTAGCCTAGTGGTACATTCTATGATATTCCCTAGCTTAACCTATCCTAACCCGACCGTAGCACCAACATAAGAGTTAATATTCTAACTAAATTACAACATGGTTTATGTTTAATACAATTAAAATTTACTAGTTAATTCATGAGGGTTGCCTCATATGATAAATGGGTGCCTCACTGAGGTCTTAGGCCATGCGTGTCATGAGCATCGTGGCTCGTTTCACAATAGTTAAGATTACTGAAATTAGTTATGCTACTTACATGATTACTGCGGCTCGGTGGTAAGTGGAAAGAACAAGGTTACTAAATTGATGTACTGTACTTTAAGGTGGTCTAGGCTATGTACAATAAAAAAAGAGATCACACTGGCTACCCTCTGGGCAAGGGCCAGGATCACTCTTAGATGTTAGGGCACTGTGCCGAGAGGGCACTAGTGCCAGGATGAGCTTATAGCTCGGCAACTACTGGGCTCTCTTCCCCCTTCTTCTTCTTCTTCTTCGGTTTCCTCCAAGGCCTATCAGTAGCTGGCCTAGCAGGTGATGAGAGCACCGACTCGGGGACAGGCCAGAAGGGCTAGCGGGCGCGAAGTCAGGGCAACTGCAAAAGCTGCAGGAGGGCTCCCTACTCCAGCTGCTGAGACAACAGAGCGAGAGCGATCTCGACTTCTGCGTCCGAGGATGCCAGTTCCTGGTCTTCCAAAGAGGGGTACCATTTCGATCCTCCAGGGTTCATCCCTGGAGTCAAATTTGCAAAGAAGAATCTTGCAAAGAAGTTTCGGGTGCTGGAGGCTCTCCAGTCGCAATGATCAACTGCATGGGGAATCCTAAATCTCCCGGAGGAGGATTCACCTCATGATTTAGACCCGGCATAGGGCCTTTTCCATTGGTAGCTCAACGTCTGTGGCGGACGGAGTCTGGCACTGCTCAGTGCTCGCAAGTGGCACTGGCAGCAGTTGAGGTCAGGCATGCCTGACAAAGGGGTCCGGAGGTGCAATACCTCTCGGACGACTTGGGTTTGGCTGCGGCAGAGATTCCTGCCCCAGCAGGAGATCGTAGCCTCTCCAAGAGTTTTGTTCGGGGGCGTCCGCTGGGCGTTGCTTGCTGGGCAGCCGTCCCAATTTGTGGAGTGGTCTGTCCGCTTGCACGTCCGGCAGCGGTACTGCTCCTCCTGAATCTCTCTTCACGGAGAGGAAGGACCTCTTGGTGAGCCAGCCCTTCGTGATTGGAGAGGGCTAGGCCTGAAATAGTTTGGGTGATGCCCCTTCCGCGGACCACTTCGGTGGCTGGAAGGTGGGGGTTTGTCTTTATTGGGAGTTACAACTGGGGCCTCCGTGGAGGAGGTAACGTGGCTGTGAAGTGGCGTTGGTAACGGGCTTCCGCAGAGAAGATCCCAACCCAATAAGAAGGCCATTCCGGGCCGAATTCCACCCACCACGCCAAGGCGGTGGGGTAGCGTACCCCAAGGCGTCGTAACCTAGAGTTGGACCATGGGAACGGTAATGGTGTGGCCCTCTATCCACTTCATTTCCCACCGGGTTGCTTCGTCAACCATGGCACCGGCTGGCACTTGGACCCTAGTGATCAGGCTAATGTCTGCCGCAGTGTCTACTGTGACCGGAAGGGTCACTGGCAGGTTAGTGCTCTGAAGAGGGGCCACCGAGATGAACTGGGTTTCCAGTCTCTCGGGGTAAAGGATCCGGTGCGGACCAGCAGCAGAAAATGAAGTGCTGATTAGGTTGACAAATTTGGTGGTGGGGACATGATGTGGACAGGCCGGAGATCCAGCATTGTAGTGGCTAGCAGCCCCACAGGATTTGCACGGGCCTTTGGATGGGCTCGGTGGCCTGCAGTAACTGTTGGAGGAGAGGGCTGAGCGGATGAATCGGGAGCGGAGTTCTGGCTGGTAGGGTTAGGCTGCTTATTAGTGCCGAGTTTGTATCGGCACTCAGCTTCAGCGTGGCCCCCTTCTTGCAATAGTTGCACATGGGTCTTGCTAGGCAGTCCATTCTTCGGACGAGTGGAGTTCGAGAGGTAGGCCGGAGGGATGATTCGCTTCTGAGAGGTGCTATGCGACTGATTGAAGGTTTCCCATGAATCGGCCATGCGACAAGCTTCCATAAGTGTGGTAGGCTGCTTATCGTTAAGATATACAGCAAGGGGCCCAGGTACACATTGGTAAAGGTCTTCTAGCATGGTCCGATTGAAAAGATCCTCAAACGTCGTGCAGGCCAAGGAGTCGAACCAGTGAGCACTGGACTGGGTTTTGTGACACGCCCATTCCGTCCAAGACCAGCCGACTTCCTTGGTAAGACCTCGGAACCGTTGTCTTCATTTTTCTGGTAATGACTCTACGAACTTCCGCCATGTTGCCTCTCTGGCTCTTCTCCAGTGAGCAAAGCGCTGCCTTGGCTTTTCCCTCCATATGCTTGGCTAGTATTAAGGCTCTCTCCGTCTCCGTGGTGCTGTAGTTATCGAAAAGAGCCTCGATCTCCTCCAGCCATGCTTCTGGCTCGTCCTCAGTCCACTTGGGGACTAGGGAATTGATGCTCGAAATTGGAGCGTTTGATGCAGCAGGTGTAGGACTGGAGGCTTGATGGCTAGCCATAGCTTCGGCATTCTCCATTTTCGCTCTCTCCAGCTCGAGCTCCTTCTCCTTTAGGGCTAACTCAGTTTCCTTGCAGGCTAACTCATGCTGTCTTCTTCTTTCTTCTCTTTCCTCTTCATATTGCCTTTGCTATTGTTCATACACCCTCCGTTCTTCTTCATACTTCCTCTGCTCGAGTCTTTCTTCCTTGCTCGAGTCTTTCTTCCTTCTGGCCAAGTCGTCCACTTGCTCCTTAACCCAGGTGGTAAGTTCCGAGCCGGTGAGACCTGCCGCCGTCCCCAGCCCCAGGAAGGTTTTATAATGCTCTGCTGCCATGGTTCTTGTGGGGAAGGGCGTCTAACCGGGTCGATGGGCGTACTTGGGCAGCGAGGAAGTGTCTCTTCAATGACGTGGCACCCTTTCAAAAGGTGGCACTGTAGTTTGGGTGTGCCGTGTACAGGTCACACTGGTGGCACTCAGTATCCCTAGGCACTGGTGCAGGTTAGGTTCCAGAAGAACTTTCTCTTCTGTGTTCCCTTTTTTTTTTGTTTTATTTATTTTTCTTATTCTTGCTTGGTGGCACTTATGGTGCCAATGTGTTCCTAGGGACCCTCTACTGGAGTCCAACTAGGCTATATGGGAGGAAAGGCACTCTACACCCCTGCAGAGTGCAACAATTGAATGAGAGAGAAGGTAAAGGGAAGGTAAAGAGAGAGAGAGAGAGAGAGAGAAGTAAGCTATTCAGAGTGATGAGTGCTGCAAATTATTGGCACTGTGGAATAAATAAAGTGAATTTTTTTTTTTTTTCTTTAAAGATCCTCGTGAGTGGCTGGTCCCAGTACCGGCCCCAGTGCTGGCCCCTTTTTTTTTTCAGAGGGTGAAAACTACTGTTTGCTTCGGTCTGGATAGCAGGCCTCACTCGTGACCGACAGTTTATCACTGTATTGTAATTACTCTTAACTTGTCCTCATCTATTGTGGGACAGAGGTGTTTCTTTTATTTGGTTTATTGTATTCGAATTAATTAGCCTAGTGTCGGCCGTTCTTTCTTTGAAGAGGGTCACGTACACACTTAGGTTAGAATGTTATGAATGACTTACTTGAATGAGAGAGAGAGAGAGAGAGAGAGAGAGAGAGAGAGAGAGAGAGAGAGAGATTTTCAATCAGCGAATTTCTTGCTGCTTGAGAACATGTAAACAAAGATTTTATACATGCACAATGGCATGGATCTTAATAAAATGATATAGATGCGTCGTCTTGGCTTCCTTAGGGATTACTTTATTATCTTAATTTTCCTGGGAGCCGACGTCACAAAAGTTTATCGTAAAAATTTTAAATTTTCTTTATATGATTTTTATAGTAGGTATTTGTATAGGAACTTGTTATTTATTACTCCTAACTAAGGCCTATCTTTCCTGCCTAAATTATCTTTTGGTTTTGTTTTTTTTTCTAGCTAAGATATTAGGAGGTGGGTCGCTACGAAAAGCAAAAAAAAAAATGCCCCAAAAGTGGCTGGAAGCAGAGTGGTCACAGAGAGAAGATCACAATAACAAGGTCTTAAGATGGCGGCCAAGGTCCCGTTAGGCCTAAATTTCAAAAAACAATTCTGAATACGGCGAAGCGGAAAATCAAAATGGCGGGTTCTCTCACAAACAGTTCAACAATTTCAAAAGCGTTTTAGACACAGCGGATGGAAAACCAAATGGCGGGTATTTTCTTTTTTTAGCACAAATTCATAAACAAAAGAACGAAACAAATGCAGGTATCCAGATTTTACTTTAAATATACCAATCATCATAGCGTTTTACGTTACGGATGGAAAACTAAATTACCAAACAACTTTGTGTCTTTTGTTATCGTATTCTCACTGAACGGAGATTAAACAAAAGAATGAAAAGAGAGATGCTTTTGCCTGCGGATTATAAATTTACGTTGTTCCTTGTTTGAACGGTACCAATATTTACTTTTGTAAAATTACTATTTTACTTTGATTCTACTTCAGGTCGCCAATGTTACGTGTAGGGTCTTGTTTGTAATGATTACTGCAAACTAGACACGGTTAATTAGCCAAAGGTCACCAGTTTTTTGAATGATTCCCGCTTATCTCTACTGAAGATATTTTGCAAACAATCGGAATTGCTACTCGTTAAGATGATTTTAGATTTCAAACAACGGTTTCCAAACATTTCTAAATTACTGATTTTTGTGTACATGAAATAATAATTTGGCTTAATCCGCACATTTCCGGCCTTAAGATTCGTTACAAGTTTGACGACTTCACGAGTCAGGATTCTGGCGTCTTCCCAAACACGGTAAAATGCCCTTCTTTCTATGCACGTTAAATTAAATTATGACTCTGCTCTGCTCGCTCGAGTTGCACCCTTTCCTACGCTAATTCATGACAAAGGCTCACACTTGTTATTATAACTATTCTCTTTACTGCTTATTATTATGCCTCTGTTCATATTCCTTGTTTGGAAGAATGAAATGGAGTTCGATATCTGACTTTTATTTTTTGGAATTAATGTAATTTTTAATTCCTTTTCTCCAGATTCTTTCTCTAAAATGTACTTTAGATTCTATATATATAAGGTCGCCAATGTTACGTGTGAGAGTCTTGGTTGATCATGTATTATTCAATTTACGTAATTTTTACGGCCCTGCAAACCAAGATTACACGTAACCTGTCACTTGAAGCCAAAAGTTAACCTCAAAGACAGACGTTAATTAGCCAAAGGTCGCCAGTTAAGGGTTATTAACCTTAACAAAGAATATTTGAGATGAATTTGATTTTAAACGCAACGGTTCTTCCAAACATTCGGACGCGAGGCATACAAAAGCATCGAGATTTAACCTGATTTTGCTTACCCTAAATCCTAGGTATTTTACTGGAATAATGGGGTTGAAGCTAACAATAAAATAATAATTTGGCTTAATCTAGACTTCGTGAACACATATACCGTAAGTGGTGGCTGAAGGGGGAACAAAGGAAATTTGAAATACAGAAAACAAAGGATAAAAGAATGGGCGAAGTTTTGAACAAAAAGCGACTTTACCTTAGGACGAACGTTGTGCGCATCAACGACCGACGTGGAGTTCTTGCAATTGTTTCTTCACTTCACTAATAGAATAATAGACAAAGAAAGGGGGAAGAGGTCCAACTGGACGTGTTATCTCTCCGAAAGCTTGGTTCTCTCTGAAGTTCTCTGACCGAGCCTAGGTCAAAAAGTCACCCCAGGCGTCCACGTTCTTGTAAAAAACATTCGCCAAGAGACAGGTAGGAAGGAAAAAGGGACCTTAGGACCACCTATTCTTAAGGCTGATAGGAAATTTTCCTATAGGGTAAAAGGCCTAACTTACCTATCCCGTTCTCCAACGGACGTTAAGGTTTGAACTGAAGACGCACTAGCGTGGGACAAAGCAATTTCCCTGTCTCAGTCAGGCTGATATTTCTATCCCTAAATGTTCGAGGGCTATATATATATATATATATATATATATATATATATATATATATATATATATATATATATATATATATATATATATATATATATATATATATATATATATATATATATATATATATATATATATATATATATATATATATATATATATATATATATATATATATATATATATATATATATATATATATATATATATATATATATATATATATATATATATATATATATATATATATATATATATATATATATATATATATATATATATATATATATATATATATATATATATATATATATATATATATATATATATATATATATATATATATATATATATATATATATATATATATATATATATATATACATATATATATATATATATATATATATATATATATATATATATATATATATATATATATATATATATATATATATATATATATATATATATATAGATATATATATATATATATATATATATATATATATATATATATATATATATATATATATATATATATATTTATATATATATTTATATATATATATATATATATATATATATATATATATATATATATATATATATATATATATATATATATATATATATATATATATATATATATATATATATATATATATATATATATATATATATATATATATATATATATATATATATATATATATATATATATATATATATATATATATATATATATATACATATATATATATATATATATATATATATATATATATATATATATATATATATATATATATATATATATATATATATATATATATATATATATATATATATATATATATATATATATATATATATATATATATATATATATATATATATATATATATATATATATATATATATATATATATATATATATATATATATATATATATATATATATATATATATATATATATATATATATATATATATATATATATATATATATATATATATATATATATATTTATATATATATATATATATATATATATATATATATATATATATATATATATATATATATATATATATACAGAGTGAGAGAGAGAGAGAGAAACTCTTACAGAACTAGTCACTTGCACCCTCTTACTGTTAACACTATAGTTATTCACGTGCTTTTATGTAGTTATTTATCACATACATGAGTTATTAATTTTTATACGAAATATGCATAAGATAACATATTTAAGGGCTTTATGTTAATCCTTGCCCTTGAAAACATGGGTTTAGACACCAGAATATTTTCATTATGATTCTCCAGTAAAACGATATTTGCGAAAATGGGTTTTGAGATAATGGCGGTATAAATGTGTACATAGAAAATAATGCCCAAGATTGTTATTTTGACAACCCACCTCAAATACCGTGGAATACCCTTAGGACTGCATATCAAACATGAAACCATGTACCGTAGAAAATTCATAGGTTCCCCATAGAAGTCAATTGGGCGGAAAATGGACTATAAGAGCTCACCCAGGAAGAGATGAGACAGTTAGACTAGTAAAAAGATCCTTCCATTTGAAAGGACTTTACAAAGATGTTAACAATTAAGTGAAAAGTTGCAATACTTGCAATAGTTACAAAAAAGAGAACAGATAAGGAAGTACCCTTAGGGAAATATCCCATTCCAGAAACTCCATGTAAAAGAGTAGCCATAGCTCTCATTACCAACCTCCACAACACGAATAAAGGGAATAGAAATATTCTAATGTAGCATGGACGCGCTCACTAGATACACACAACTGATACCAATAATAGATAAAGGATCCCAAGAATGTGCAGTTGTTCTCTATGATAAAATATTTTGCATATATTCTGCCCCACAACTAATAATATCTGATGATGGCACAGAATTCAATAACTCACAACTTCAAGAAATTTGTGATGCATTCAAAGTACAAAAGGTAACAATACACATATCATCCAGCTAGTAATGGTTTAGTAGAAAGGAACAGCAGAAAGGTTCTGGACACTTTAAGACCTACAGTAGGACAGGATCCTGAATTGGGTGCCAATTTACTTTTAGTTCAATTGTCATTAAATGACAGATATCGTACTAGTATTCAAACAATATTCATAAAAGCATTAATGGGATATGAACCAAGACTACCATATGCATGGCTGAATCAACCAATCAAGCCTAATTACTCTGAAGACATTATGAAGATAAGGACTGGTAATCTCTAGGTAATACCTAAAGAATTACATGAGGAACTGGGAGAAGCCCAGGAGATCATGGTAGACAAGTATATAGAAGGAGATGAAGTATGCATTAAGAAAGACATAAGAAGTGGTATCAACTATAAGTTAGCCACCATATCCACAGGACCATTCAGAGTCATAGAAGTTAAAGAGACCAATGTGAAGATAAAGAAAATTAACGACTTAGTTCCTTTTACATATGCTGAATCATTAGAAGAATCTGGATTTTGGGTAAATAAGGACAAGGCTAAAAGGAATAAAGAAATTAAGGAAACAGAAATAACTGTAGAAAAAAGAAGTCTCAGAAGAAAGAACTAGATATAATCTAAGGAACAGAAAAGTCACATTTTAGTAAAAAGTTTATGATTGATAGATTTGTTCCTATTGTTGTCAATATTCAATTTCTTCATTGTTATGTTTACCTTCATTGGTTGACAGTGTTTTTTTTTTTTTTTTTGCAGTTCCTCCTTTAATTAGTTGGTTTTGTAGCAAAACTCCAGGGTGAAGTGCACAAGCTTCGAATTTATTTTTCTTTAACTAAAAGGGGAATATTTAGGTGAAAAATGTAGAGTAATATTCTGAAATGTATTACTATCATTTCAGGGGAACTCTACAAAATGAGAGGAACATTGTTGAAAATAATCATCATGTATCTGCAAGTTATACAAATGCAAGTTTGACTTATGCAATTAACACAGTCAGGACAGGAAGTTTAATCATTAGTAAAGGACAAGTGAACTTGATAGGCGAATATGCTGGAGTAAAAATTAAGTACGAAGTCATAAAAGAGCTAAACACAATTAGGAAGTCTGTTCAAGGAACTAACAACAATACACTTAACATTAGAACAAAACCTAAAGTTATGCAATCGAGAGATAGAAACATTGTTACGGAATGTAATCAAGGACAAACTTCAAGAAATAGAAGGATTATATATGCCAGAACCTATAGCTGCTCTT
>NC_089741.1:70441023-70446023 GCF_040412425.1 Macrobrachium rosenbergii
GACAGAATAGGTAAAAAGCTTAAGGTTGACTATGGAAATTTTCTATGGGGTTAAATCCTAATGCTACCTATCCTGGCTACGAATCAACGTTAAAGTTTGAATTGCCTACGCGTCTCTGCTGGACAACGACTTTCCCTGTCTGGGCCAGTCTGATTAATATTACTACAAACAAATACAAACAGGGCGAACAGCAGTAATATTTATATATATATATATATATATATATATATATATATATATATATATATATATATATATATATATATATATATATATATATATATATATATATATACATATACATACACATATATTGATATACTGATAGAGATTTATCTGGGGAAGAATGGGAAACTGTGGGTTCAATTCTGACTGTAGGTGTAGATTCAGGTAAACAACATAAAGAAAAAGGTTAAGCTGAAGCCTATACTTTAATGAGGAGAGTTCATATAAACACTTGGGGTTCACTTAAAATAACCTATATTTATATTAACAAATTAAATCAGAAGAATGGGTAATTTGCAAAACCACAAATTAAATCAGAAGAGTGGGAGATTCATAAAACCAGACCTGGGAAAACAGATTCCTGTCGAATAACTAAAATTACACAATAACATAAACAGAGGAAAAATCAACTTCGTAGGACACCATTGTATGAGGGGCAGTGGTTGTAACCACTGTATAAGCACAGGGGTGAACAGATGATTCCACATCTAGCAACTCCGTCTGCAAACGAGAATGCATCAGTTACATACACAAATTTAACTAGTGAATTACAGAATCGAGGGGGTTGCACATAAGGTGCTAAGCAACTCCATTCTAGGCACTGGAATGACATAAACTGGAATAATTTACTCTCTGTACTAAACAAATCAGGTTTGTGAAAAGATCACACCTTGAAAGGAAAATAAATTCTGTAGAAGAATATAGGGTCGTGACCAGTTCAAAAGCTTGCTTTGGATACAGTACCTTTGCAGGGAGGGCATGAATTAAAGGCTTCACCACAAAGGAAAACTTAAGCTCAAAGCAGCCAAGTGTGAAAATCAGGGCTATGACTGGAGGCAAGAGTGGTGGGACAGATCTTACGATCCAGGGAGCTGATGTGAGGATGGTAGGTGTCCCAGCCGTTTGCCAAGCGACAGCACTCGGTGAGCGTCTTGGGGGCTTGTGTATAAAAGTATGTGGTGAGGGCAAAAGGGGCATAATTGAGGAAGTCCTCAATTTGGAAACACTCGAGGATGTATTCTTTGGTGGTTACACTTAGGCATTCTAGCCACCACTTAAGAGCTCTGGTCTTGTGGTACGCCCACTTGGACCAGGTTTGGCCAGCCTCTTTTGGCTGACCTCGTCAACGTTGTCTCCATTGCTCAGGGGTAATCTTGTAGGCCTTCATGATGGCCGAACGAACCCCTGCGAGGTTCCCCTGCTCATCCGGGATGAGAGAGCAGAAAGTGGTGGTGCTCTTTCCACCTAGGTTCTTGCCCAAGATCAGTGGCACTTTGGCAGGGAGGTAGAGGGTATGTCGAGAGGACCGTTGTGATATCGTCGAGCCAGGCTTCTGGCTCTTCTTCATTCCAGGGTTGGATCAAGGTATTTACACTGCTGAGAGTTGTCTGGGGAGAGGGTGCATGGGTCTGGTGTCATTGAGTTGGCCCACCTGTAGCTCATGGGCCCTCTGCTCGTCCTTCTCCACCTCCCTCTCCTTTCTTTCTCATTCTTCCCTGGCTTCCTTTTGTTCTCTTTCTCAATCTTTCCAGGCTTCTCTCTCCACTCTTTCTCGTTCTTCCCTTACTTCCTTTTCCTTTCTTTCTCGTTCCTCCCTGGCTTCCTTCTCCACTCTTTCTCTCTCTTCACTGGCTTCCTTCTCATTTCTTGCTTCTTCCTCCTTGGCTTCCTTCTCCCTTCTTTCTTCTTTTGCACCATTGGCCCTCTCTAGGACCTAACTCTGCAGCTCCTTCCTTGTCAGTCCCAACTATTTACCCAAGCTCGAAAACTGTTTGAGTCCTCAGCCTGCATGGTGCTGAAATCCTGGGGCTCCAATTAGAAACAAAGCTCAGCTTAGATGCGGCCCTTGGTTTCAAGGGTAGTTTCGCAGAACTCAGGCTTGCTCATAATGAGATGTTCAGGAATTGTTCTGTAGAACTAAGGGTTTGTGTGTGGTGCATTATGTTTAGTCTGTTCTAAGGAACCCAATGGGTTTGTGCATGTTGAACACTTTTAATTGATTTCCGAAGAACTTAGGGTTGCACATGTTGAATGCAGTTATTTAGATTCTGAAGAACTTAGGGTTTTGTGTGTTGAACAAGGTAATCTGGGTTCCAAAGAAAGTAGAGGTTTGTGTATTGAACGCAGTAATTTGGGTTTTGCGTGTTGAACATGGTTATTTGGTTCCAAAGTACTTAGAGTTTTGCATGTTGAATGCAGTAATTTGGGTTCTGAAGAATGTAGGGCTTTGTGTGTTAAACGTGGTTATTTGGTTTCTGAAGAACTTAGGGTTTTGCGTGTTGAACGTGGTAATTTGGGTTCCGAAAAGAGTAGAGTTTTGCATGTTGAACGCAGTAATTTGGGTTCCAAAGAATGTAGGGTTTTGCGTGTTCAACGCGGTTATTTGGTTCCGAAGAACTTAGAGTTTTACGTGTTGAATGCATTTTTTTGGGTTCCGAAGAACTTAGGGTTTTGTGTGTTGAATGCAGAAATTGGGTTCCAAAAAACATAGAGTTTTGTGTGTTGAACATGGTAATTTGGGTTCTGAAGAACGTAGGGTGTTGCTTGTTGAACGCTGTTATTTAGTTCCGAAGAATTTAGAGGTTTGCTTGTTGAACGTGGTATGAAATAAAAGAAATGAGTAGCATAAGCCTTAGGAGTTAAATGAGAAATGCTTAGGCCCCAGTGTGAGGATAGATCATGCACGGGCAAAGTTATATATGCCTGGGTTATGTGTGCAAAATTTTACTGTTACTCTACAGGAATCTGACAAACATGTGATCACGAGGGTTGTTTACTCTACTTGTACTGAGTCACGAGCAACTGGGTTCGTTATAACAGGGTCGGCATGTGTGTGACTACGGTAAACGTTTTGATGGGGTCGCCATCTGTGGAATCACGTGACCGTCTGAGCGAAGAAGGTGCATGAGACTTGATGAAATGACCAAACAATAGTGGGAAATCCTTCTTCCATCATCTACTGAGTGCATTTTAATAAGCAAGGATCTTCTATGACTTATGTTAAGGAATAAATTTTGCACTTTTGCTTTTCTTGTGGATGCAGTATTAATGGTTTAAAGATGCAATTCCTTCATGTGCAAATTCCTGGGCTAACAGGTCCTGAATAAATGTGAGGTACGGCAATGATAAAGATTTCTCTAAGACAATTTTAGGAATCGTGCTACTTTAACTTCTTGTGCTATCATTAAGGCTTTTGAGAGAGAGAGAGAGAGAGAGAGAGAGAGAGAGAGAGAGAGAGAGAGGTGGTCAGTGAGTGAAATTTGCTGGCACCAAAAGCTTTTGTTTCAGATGACCAACAGTCTCTCTTCTCTCAGCAAGCTATTTCTGGAGAGCATGCACATGGTCTAAATAATCCCTAACAGCTTTTACAGTCGTCACGATTTTTGTTTGCACCTAACACATGAACTAAAATAATATTGTACTTATGTTGTGGAAACCTGTTCACTTGTGCTTGTAATGGGGATTTTATGTTAAAAGGTTCGTTTCTATTCTTTGTATCCAGCTTTAGCAAAGCTAGTAGCTGAGAGCTTGCGGAGGTCACAGGGGTGCAATGATCCTGCGCTTTGCAAGGCTACAAGAATCCAGGCAAGGGTCGCCAGTGTTAGAGTTTACCTGGGGAAGAATGGGAAACATACCACGTGGGTTCAATTCTGACTGCAGGTGTAGATACAAGTAAACAACATAAACAAAAAGGTTAAGCTGAAGGCTTTACTTCAATAAGGAGAGTTCAGATAAACACTTGGGGTTCACTTAAAATCACTTATATGTAAATTAACAAATTAAATTAGAAGAATGGGGAATTCGCAAAACAGACTTAAAAACAGATTCCTGTTGAATAACTAAACTTACAGAAATGTACACAATAGCATAACAGGGGAAAAATCCACTTCATAGGACACTGTTGGGTGAGGGGCAGTGATTGTAACTACAGTACAAGCACAAGAGTGAACAAATGATTCCACAGCTAGCAACTCCGTCTGCAAACAAGAATGGATCAGTTACATACACAGATTTAACTAGCAAATTACAGAATCAAGGGGGTTGCACATAAGGTACCAAGCAACTCGATTCTAGGCACTGAAATGAACATAAACTGGAATAATTTACTCACTGTACTAAACAAATCAGACCTCATGAAAAGATCACACTTTAGAAAGGAAAATAAATTCAGTAGAAGAACAACAGGGTCGTGACTGATTCAAAAGCTTGCTTTGGGTACATTACCTTTCCATAGGAGACAGGGGACCTCGTCTTCAGCCCCAGCAGGGAGGGCATGAATTAAAGACTTCATCACAAAGGAAGACTTAGGCTCAAAGCAGCCACCTTGGAAAATCAGGGCTCCGATGGAGCAAATGAGGCAAGGGTCAAGTGTCTTGAGTCCAAAGCTGGGCATTTCTCTGGTTGCTCAAGATCTGAGAGCACACGGGTCGTTGTTCGCCCTTTCATGCCCTCATAAGGATTACGTTTTTCCTCATTTCAGGCTGCGTTATCATTGCTTGATTAAAAGCCTATTTTCTATATTGCTCGGCCATGTGTGAGCCATATGGAAACCATGCCGGACTTTCTCTTTCGCCTCCAAAAGGCGGTACCTGCAAGAAAGGCTCAAGTAGTCACTAGGTCAAGGAAGAAAATGAAAAGATTATTTAAGGGGTGAGAAATGAGAGGTTCTTCCAGGAGGGGGCAATGTTTTCCCATAACCTGTCTTTGTTAGTTAGCGGTGTCATCGACGTGACTACCTTCATTTAAATAGAATACGTGAATTACGTTAACCTGAT
>NC_089741.1:70448523-70463523 GCF_040412425.1 Macrobrachium rosenbergii
TACAAGACACATGGACAACGTAAACCTGGGAGAAGCCATGCAGAGAAAGACCAAGGTCACTATGTGGAGGCTACACAGGAGATTGAGGATAATTAAAGGATTTAAGAAATCCAGCACACGAAATTGGAACACAAGGGCTTTAATTTCCATCTCCATACGCATATAAATACAGTTGGACAATGTGTCTGGCCATTTTACTGCTACTAGATGATGAGGACAGTTAGTGCTGGGAAACTTGTAACTTTTCCTGAATAAATATCTCTGATATATACCATCCAGTTTAAATGAGTTCCTGTTAATAATATATATATATATATATATATATATATATATATATATATATATATATATATATATATATATATATATATATATATATATATATCATGAAGCTACAAATGTCGCTTAATATCAAATTCACGCTACCTCGGGAGTATCTCCGATGGAGAATTATCACCGAAGGGGAATTTATATAAGTGATAAATGAATTAGTACCGCTGGGACGCGAACCCTTGACACGGACCTATTCAGCGACTCCATTAGACGTTACCACCGCGCCATCAAGAGAGGTATAAGTCATTACCGAGTCTGCTGTACTGTTTTTTCCCTCTCTTGATGGCGCGGTGGTAATGTCTACTGGAGTCGCTGAATAGGTCCGTGTCAAGAGTTTGCGTCCCGGTGGTAGTAATTCATTTATCACTTATATAAATTTCCCTTCGGTGATAATTCGCCATCGGAGATACTCCCGAGGTAGCGTGAATTTGATATTAAGCGACATTTGTAGCTTTATGATTGTATATAAATCATGGTGTGATAAAAATTGTATATATATATATATATATATATATATATATATATATATATATATATATATATATATATATATATATATATATATATATATATATATATATATATATATATATATATATATATATATATATATATATTCTATGAGATATACTCATAGTAATTACTTTGACTATTTATTTCATTATGAACCACTTTATAAGAATAAAATAAAAAGGATGTAAGATTTTATTCGTTACTAGTGATCACTTTAGACGAATAATTATGCTTAATGAAAGTTGTTTCACAAAAAAATAACTAATATGTTCTTATATCACATTAATCGTTTTATAGAGCAGATTTGCAAGGGCGAAAAAGAACTTAGACAGGGAAATGACTGAAGCCTGAAATACTCTTATATTTTGTTTATTTCCTAATTAATGAAGCTCTTACCGTTTATTTTAGAGGCCCTCGTTCATTTCTGAACAAGAGCAAAGAAATCTGAATGAGGGTCTAACAGTATCTGGGATCAGTATTGGAAAACTGAATATAGGTTGAATTCTTGAAATCAAATGATTTCAAGAATTCAACCTATATAATCTAAATGTAAACAATTTAGTCTAGTATGTCAAATAAAACTATAATACATCTTTTGATTCTTAATTTTTTTTTTTATGAAATGGCGGAGTTTCTAACAGCTTAGAAATTTGGTGAAAAAAGGAAACTATTGGTTCATACCTTTAATTAGCTGGAGTGAGAAAAATTCTCTGGCCTTAGATATAACATAGTATACAATATTTATCATCGGCTCATATTAATCTTGTTTATAAGACTCATTTATTTACTTCTGATATTTATCTCTTGCAACAGAATATGTTATCAAGGGTATGGAAACGTTGCACTCGTTTCCAGTTTACTTCGCGATAAGCGTTAAAGGTATTTACACAAATATAGTACATATTCTCTTTGAAGTTCGTGTAATTATGTTTACTTGAGAATATTTCCCAATTTTTTCATAATCACAAGGCTATATTCCCTTCCTAATGAGGTGAGGGGTAAAGAAATTCTACTCTTTCCTACTTCATGGTTGTTTTTATGTACAAAAAAAAAAAAAAACGGAAAAAATTACTTTTACTTCATTATTCATGAATTTACGCCAGACTTCTATCAGGCTACCGATGCTCTAATTATTGATGTCCATTTGTGTGTATTAATTTTACACCATTTGCTTCATCGTAAATGGTAACAATTAAAGGAAAATAGGCAAACTAAATCATAAACTGAGTGTCACTCACTAATTTACCATTCCAAGAAAATAATCATGCATCGCTCTTTAGCTCTGTTTATGAGAGAAGTGGGGTCAGTGACCTCGTTCCTTCTGACTCATTTTGCTCTCAAACTCTGTGTTTTGCAATTCACAAATCTCTACTCATTTCTAGCATTTCTTCTCAAAATTCTTATGGTAGTAAGTTTGAGTTTTCCTACTTAGTTGGTGTCCACAGGAGCCAACTAGCACTATTAAGTACCATTTCCCAAAGGGTTGTAAGAAGGACATGTCTATGCCATCTGCGTAGTTTCCCATATAGCATCATTTCGAACTCTGTCCTACTATTTGCCTCCTTCCACAGACGACAAAATATTTTGTATATAGATTGTCATACCATTTCCATGCCTGTATAACTGTATAGATATATAGATATATAGACTTTGTATGATCTTACTGTCGTATGAAAATTCTGTCAATTTGATTTCCAAACCCTACCCATCTTGGCCTTATCACTGTTCCAAAATATTTGAACTACTCGACTTTGTCATAGTGACTTCTGTTTCCTTTTGTTTTAGTTTGAGTCCCATCGCTGGATATACGATGTCTTCAATAAAGCAAACCTTGTGATTCTTGTGGAGTTTTGTCGATTACAACAGCGTTATCTGTACATTCTAAGACAGTCAGGTGGCCCTGGTTACTTCACTCCAAACCTTTCCTATCTGCAAACAGTAAAAGTGAAATAGCGTTTTGAAAATCAACGACTACTCGACAAGGAGTATGTAGATTAAAACATACAGGTTTTAGAGTTTTTAGTTGTTCCAATATTTATTCTATTTCAAATGATGCTAAAACTGCAATGTATATTCGGTTATAGAATACTTATCAGTAACACATGATATGATAGAATCTTTTTTTATCATATCTGCCTGTGTCTGTTTTTTTGTTTTTTTTTGACTGCATCTCTGTTTGTCTGAATTCCACGTATTCTTCTAAATTCTGTGTTCTTGCGAAGTCACTCATTCCAAAGTGACTTACTGGGCGACACTGATAAAACTGGTAAAGTTATCCCTTCGTTAATCAAATCTATCAACTTAGTGAATTTTCTGTTGCCATAAACAGTGCTTCTTTCACTGAACAAAAGAATTCTCCTCATACCTCATAAGCAAAACTCAAACCAAACTTACATTAAGAAGAAATACTCATGATCATAAGCTAAAGGGAAACTAACAATTTTTTTTACTGAATAGAAGAATTACAGAGAAAAAGAATTACATACAAATGGAAGGAACATTAATAGTATAAGGAATAACATTCTACTTATAATTAACATTTCTTACAGAAAACTGAGGTGACTAACCCCATTATTCTCTTTATATACACGCAAACACAAAGGTTCAAGGCCCTTCTGAGCAAGATGTTTTGCCCAGAGGTTCTACTGGTAACGAGAGAGTTGAACCATGAATCCGGCTGTTTCTTGTCCTGTTTTATCTAATGATGCCAACACTTTGTAAGACTGACGGCTCTTAATGGCACACAAAACACACACACACACATATACTGTATATGTATATATATATATATATATATATATATATATATATATATATATATATATATATATATATATATATATATATATATATATATATATATATATATATATATATATATATATACTGTATATACATGTATATATATTTTCTTCATAACCTTTACTATCGTTAAGCTAGGGAGTCAATTGTCTTAATGCGTTTCCTCCAGCTATTTATGGCAAGGGTATCTTCCTCTGGCAAACCTCATCTCTAAAACCACCTTCACTTTATCACTCTATCTAATCCTAAGTCTTCCTCCTCATACCTTCTATCCCTAATAGGTTCCATCGAAACCCTCGTCACTTGTTTCTCCTCACTCATCCTTACCACATACCCAAACCTTCTCAATCTCGAATCTCATATCGTATCAGTAATTTAAACAACTCCGGCAGTTTTCCTAATCTCTTCATTTTCTAGCCTCTCACGCATAGATCCCCAAAATCCACCTCAGCATCCTCATGTCTGTGTACTCCAGTTTCTTTTACACCTCAGTTCTCAGTGCTGATTACGGTACAACAGATATTTATATTTAGTTAATTTGGCATTCTTTTATCTCACTCTACCTTTCCCTCAGTGTGCTTGTCTCATAACCTCAACCACAGCTGCAACTGTATACTCCGTCCAGGTTAAAGATAGTTTCCATATACTCGAATTTTCGACTTATTTTAAATCTAAGCCTCTTCTATCTAGTCTAAATAATCTACCCTCTACTTGTATGTGGCACACCATGACCTCACTTTTATTCACATTTACCTTCATTCCACCCCATTCAAGAGATTCCTGGTACTGTCTTACCATTCTTTGTAATTATTCTTCGGTCTCTGCCGAATTCAGTAGTTCATTTGCATATGCCATTATGACAGTTCTTACGGATTTGAAAATAAAATGATACAATCAGAAATACGCAAGGTTTTTTACCTCTCCTACTGTCAAACAATGCAAAAAAAAAAAAAACATAACGAAGAGATAGGACAACAGATAACAATATATTACCAGACTAATTTTAACAAGGAAGATTACAGTCCGTTAGTCCGAAGGCCCGATAGTCCGAAGGCCCGATAGTCCGAAGGTCCGATAGTCGTAGGTCTAAGCCGGCATTCCGACGTGTTTACTGGTTACAATTTTGCCGTATTAGCTATGGAGGGGTGGGGGGCTGATTACAGTCCGTCGGACTATCGGGCCTGCTGACTTTCGGACTATCGGACCTTCGGACTATCGGGCCTTCGGACTATAGGGCGGTCACCACAAGGAATACAACAGCAACAGCAACATCATCAAGAAAATTATTAAGAAAGGGGTCAAGCCAGGAGGCCCCCACACCAACATAAACATACGGGTATATTACAAGCCCGACCCATTGGCATCCCTTGTAACAAAAAAACAGCACCTGTAGACCCACGCCGAGGGGGATAACTACCAATGTGGTTTATGAATTTATTTGCCCTGAGGAAGAATGCAGACCTTCCAGTGAAAGCTACATCGGCAGGACATTAACTACGCTTAGACGCAGATTAATTGCGCACAGAAACACGGGACCCATCTTTCAACGCTACACAGACAAGAACGAAAGAAACAATTGTTACTTGTTACACGAACTCATACACAACACCCGAACAAAATACTCATGTAATACATATCGTTACATGGCTATAACAGAAGTTGTGTGTATAACAACAAAAAAGCCCACTCTAAACATCCAGATGGAAGGAGGTAGGTCCCCACCCTCTCACCACCCCAGGAAGTGGAGACAGGGTTAAGGTCATCGACAAAATAAGCCCCACCCAAACACCACAGACAAGGAAATTAATAATATTATCAGCATTATTCGAAGTAGAAGTAGAATGTCAAACTAATACCATAATGTAGTTACACTATGTAATAACATGTCATCTGAATATAATGTGTAAATAATAAACCACTACCTTATAAATTAAGCATTGTAAATAAAAGTAATAGCAACACCCCAAATCCCAAACAGCCATCGTTTTGGAGCTATACAGTAAGTAAAACGAGGATGAGATTGTGCCTTAGTTCTTGCTGGACAAAGCCTGTGACACAGGCGAAACGGACCGTAGCAAGTTAAATAAATGGAAATCACACCTGGTTGTGTGTCCTTATCCAGAATTTCGAAGAAATATTGAAAAAAGAAGTAAGTATATATGTATATATATATATATATATATATATATATATATATATATATATATATATATATATATATACATATATATACATATACATACATATATACTCACTTCTTTTTCAATATTTCTTCAAAACTCTGGATAAGGACACACAACCAGGGTGTGATTTCCATTTATTTATTTATATGTATATGTATATGTATATATATATATATATATATATATATATATATATATATATATATATATATATATATATATATATATATATATATATATATATATATATATATATATATATGTATGTATGTATATATACATATAAATATATATATATATATATATATATATATATATATATATATATATATATATATATATATATATATATGTGTGTGTGTGTGTGTGTGTGTGTGTGTGTGTGTGTGTGTGTAAATATAAATATAAAAGAATGTTTGTATGTTTGTATGTGGGCTTGTATGTTTGTCCATATGTTTGTGCATTATAAAAATCCGAACCACTTGACCGATCTAGACAAAGTCTGGCTAGTGGCCGTTATTTGACCCAACTTGATAATAGTATAGGTTTCAAGTCCGTACCCCCATTCTCCTTCCCTTCACCCAATCACCCTTATTCCTTCCCTTTGTAACTTATGTGGTAATCGATCGACCAATCTAAAGAAAATTCAGCACGTGGGCATCATTTGACCCAACTTTAGGGTAGGTTCCAAACCCATACCCCCTTCCCCTTCCCCATTCCCCTTCCCCATCCCTTTGTAACTTACGTGATAACCGCTTGACAAAATTTCGCATGAGGCCTTTATTTGACACAACTTAGATAATAGGGCAGGTTTCAACCCAGTATCCCCTTCCCCTTCCCCTTCCCTAGTCCCCGTTCCCACTTCCCTTTGTAACTTATATGGTACCCTCTTGACCGATCTGGACAAAATCTGGCACGTGGCCATCATTTGACCCAACTTAGATAATAGGATACGTTTCAGACCTGTACTCACTTCCCCTTCCCCTTCCCCCATCCACCTTCCCTTTCCCTGTGTAAATTATGTAGTAACTACTTAAACGATATAGAAAAAATCCTGCACATGGCCATCATTTAACCCAGCTTAGATAATAAGGTAGGTTTCAAACCCGTACCATCTTCTCCTTCCCCTTCCCCCATCCCCCCCTCCCCCTTCTGTTTGTAACTTAAGTGGTAACCGCTTGACCAATCTAGACAAAATTTGGCATATGGCCATCATTTGACCCAGCTTAGATAGTGGGGTAGGTTTGAAACCAACACCACCTTTCCCCTTCCCTTCCTCCATCCCCTTCCCTCTTCTTTTTGTAACTTATGTTGTAACTGCTTGACCGATCGAGACAAAATTTGGCATGTGGCCATCATTTGACCCAATTTAGATAACAGGGTAGGTTTCAAACCCATACTCCCTTCCCCATCCCCTTCCCCTTCCCCATCCCCTTCCCCTTCCCCATCATCCTTCCCCCTTCTTTTTGTAACTTATGTGGTAAATAAACTCTACATGTTTGTCATACCTCATTACATGCACTCAATACCATAGAAATATATTATTGAAAATGGTCTTCTTTCCTGTGATTAATAATTTTGTATCAAGGTTTGTGTTTAGGTTTAGTGTGGGGTGTGTTTAGGATTAATGTGGGTGTGTGTTTAGGTTTAGTGGGAGGTGGGCTAAGGTTTTGTGGGGGTGTTTCAGTTAAGTTGGGAGGTGTGTTTAGGTTTAGTGCGGGATAAATGGGACAGTCACCACAGTAATGTCTGGATAGAATGGACAGTCACCACAGTAATACCTGGATAAAAGGGACAGACAGCACAGTAATGTGTGTATAAAAGGGACAGTCACCACAGAAATGTATGGATAAATTGGACAGTCACCACAGTAATACCACCTTGTTAAAATGGATAGTCAGAAAAGTAATACCTGGATAAAAGGGACAGACAGAACAGCAATGCCTGGATAACTGGGACAGTCACCACAGTAATGTCTGGATAGAATGGATAGTCACCACAGTAATGTCTGGATAAGAGAGACAGTCAGAACAGTAATACCTGGATAAATGGGACAGTCACCACATTAATACCTGGATAAAAGGGTCAGTCAATAGAGTAATGTCTGGATAAAAGGAACAGTCAGGTAAGTAATACCTGGGTAAAATCAATAGTCAGCATAGTAAAACATGGGTAAATAAGACAGTCACCATAGTAAAATCTCGATAAATGGGATAGTCACCACAGTAATAACTAAATTAATGGGAGTCACTACAGTAATACCTGGATAAAAGGGACCGGCAGTACAGTAATACCTAGATAAATGGGACAGGCAGCACAGTCATACCTAGATAAAAGGAACAGTCAACACAGTAATATCTGGATAAATGGGGCAGTCACCACTGTAATATATGGATAAATGGGACAGTCAGCAAAGTAATATTTGGATAAAAGGGAAAGTCAGTACAGTAATTTCTGGATACAAAGGACAGTCACCACGGTGATACCAGGATGATAGGGACAGATAGTAGATTAATACCTGGATAAATGGGACAGTCACCACAGTAATCCAAAAAGTACAGTCACCACAATGACATTTGGATAAAAGGGACAGTCAGTGCAGTAATATCTGGATAAAAGGGGCAGTCAGTACAGTAATACCTGCATGAATGGGACAGTCACTGCAGTAATATTTGGATAAAAGGGATTCTAAGAACAGTAATACCTGGATAGATGGGACAGAGAGTACAGTAATACCTTGATAAAAGGGATAGTCACCATAGTAATACCTGGATAAATGGGACAGTCACTCCAATAATACCTGGATAAATGGCATAGTCACTACAGTAATAACTAGATAAATGTTGCAGCCAGAACAGTTTTATTTGGAAAAACTGGACACAGTTAGTACAGTAATTCTTGGATAAACAGAACAGTTACCACAGTAGTATGAGGTTAATTGTAACAGTTAGAACAGTAGTACTTGGGTAAAAGGGACATTCTGCACAAGGAGGTGCAGGAAAATTTGTTTGAGTCCAGAGTTTTCTGGCTAGTGCCAGGTTGGTCGGCTAGTGTGTGTGTGTGTGTATATATATATATATATATATATATATATATATATATATATATATATATATATATATATATATATATATATATATATATATATATATATATATATATATATATATATATATATATATATATATAAATTTCTGACTCACGTCGGGATCGAACCCAGGTCTTTCAGGTGGAAGGCAAGGGCGCTATCCACTAGGCCATACAAGTCTAAAAGAAGTTGGAACCTGAGAGCAACTGCACCAAAGGAATTACCTGGGCAAGCTAACTCAGAAGGGATAATTCGAATGAAATGCTGTCTATTGGGTCATTGCTGAGTCAGGAAGCTGGGGAAAACTCGCTGGTATGCAAGCAGTTAGCTTGCCCAGGTAATTCCTTGGGTGCAGTTGCTCTCAGGTTCCAACTTCTTTTAGACTTGTATGGCCTAGTGGATAGCGTCCTTGCCTTCCACCTGAAAGACCTGGGTTCGATCCTGACATGAGTCAGAAATTTATTTGTGTTCCACACGTTATTGTATGTTGATTATTTTATATATATATATATATATATATATATATATATATATATATATATATATATATATATATATATATATATATATATATATATATATATATATATATATATATATATATTGAAATCAATGGATTTGTTCATAGATACTATCTTCTTGTGAAGGCTTTGAATCAGTCTATATTTCTTTATTTTCTCTTCTGGAAAGTTTTTCGGGAATAATAAAAAATTATTCAAGATTCTTTCCATTTTTTTCTTTCTCCATTTGACAGACAATTTTTTCACCTCTCAGTTGCGCCATCAGGACTGTATAACAAAATGACATACAATGTTTTTATCACTGCATGTGGACGTTTGAATTTCAATAATGACGTCATTGGAGTGCTGAATTTCTCTTAGTTGGCTGGTGGTCTGGCAGCAGCATGGTTATTACTGGTGCTCCATAGGACGAGTCCTATGCCACGGTTTGCAGCCAAGGGAGCGGGCAAGGGCGTGATTCCCATCTCTGGCAGATAGTATTGGTTTGCTTCCTTGTTGGTAGTCGTGTCTAGGGGTGTTCTATCACTCATGTCTCCCTTCGGATTCTCATGGATGTTCTATGATTTCCTTGTAGTAGGGAGGTTGAAGTCCGTGTTCTTCTGTGTATCTAATGCAGGCCGTTGCTGATTTATACTCACTGCTTTTGCTATTTGCAATCTGTGGAACCTGGCTTCTCTATGCACAATCCTTCTGCTTTCTGATAATTTTTATAGTGTGGGTTTATGGTCATGATCGTCTACATAGTGTTGGAATATTACCCCTTGGTTACAGTGAGCTCTCAATTGCCTGCGTAGAGTGGTGGGGTGCAATCTATGTAGTAATTGCTGAGGGCTTAGCATGTCCCTTCTATACATTTAAATTTGTATACTACGTTGGTCAACTCCCACATCTCTCTAAGGGGGGCCGTGCTATTTTGCATTACAAGGGTACTGACTATGTTCCGGCAGCAGTAGACTCGTTAGGAAATCCTCTCGTCAGGATTTGTTGGTGTTGTACCGCTGGTGAATATTCACTTTCTATGAATGCTTGAGTTAACCTGATCTACGTTTGTTTATTTGTATGAGAGAGAGAGAGAGAGAGAGAGAGAGAGAGAGAGAGAGAGAGAGAGAGAGAGAGAGAGAGAGAGAATGAGGAGGCAAATTAGGCAAATGAAGTAATTGATTTCCGTTTTCCTTCTTCCTGCAAAGCGAACTTGACCTCTCTTGAGGTTCCCAAGAGTGGTATGCGTGAAACAAATGCCTATCAATTACTCGGCCAATAATTGTCAAAGGCCCCAAATCCTGAGACTGACATAAGAATAAAAGAGAGAGGGAGATATATATATATATATATATATATATATATATATATATATATATATATATATATATATATATATATATATATATATATATATATATATATATATACATATATATATATATATATATATATATATATATATATATATATATATATATATATATATATATATATATATATATATATATATATATATATATATATATATATATATATATATATATATATAGAGAGAGAGAGAGAGAGAGAGAGAGAGAGAGAGAGAGAGAGAGAGAGAGAGATAGATTTATCAGCAATCTTACTACATTTCAATGATGAACGGGCAAGTTTTCAAGCCAAAGACCTTTATAAAATTATATTATAATACACTTATTAAATTTGGTTTCGAAGACTTCCTTCACTTTTCTATCTTTTCTTTGCTACATGATTAGAATGAGAAATAATAAGAGCTCTGTTGTTTTCAAGCATATTTTGCCAACAAATCTTTTCTCTTAGTTCTGCACTCAGTTGTTAGAATATTTTCATTGTTATTTTCTATCCTCGCATTTTCATATATATTTGTATATACTCTTTAATTTTATTGTCTAATATACTTTTAAAAAATATTTATCAGGGATAATTTTTACTTACATTTTATCCATTTTATTGGCATATTGCGTTAATTTCTATTTTGCTTTACGCACATATTTTCAGCATTTCTCATATTAATTTATTGTACTTTAACCTATTTCCCGTTTCTACTCCTGTGTACTGAAATAAATACCTCTTTTTAAGGAATTTTGACAATAAGATAACTCCTGTCATATCATTCTTATGATATATATATATATCTTCAAGTATTTACAAACACTATCGTGCAATCGCCTCAGAGGGAGACTGAGATGGCACATTATTAGTTTAGCACCTTTTAGATCTACCACTAAGCAGTATTTATATATTGTCATGAATATTGGGCCTTATGCCTTATAAGAAACTGAAATGCTTCAACCTTTAAAGAACCAAATTATCTTATGGAGTAAGCTGGTACTTTTAAGGACCCAGAGCCCAAGCTCATCGTCTCCCCTTCCTAACATCTCCCCAGAGAGAGCACCTGGGTGATCTGCTGGCCTGCGCCCTTTCCAAATTCCTGCTTTCTGCTCCCTTCTCATGGATTCCTTTTGTATTCCAGAGTCGTACGAGTAGAAAACGCTAAGGGGCATCCGGTCGGCGAGAAAGAAATTTGTTGTATGAAAAAAGCAAGTCAGTATGTGGCAGCTACAGCCGAAGGAAGACCTCTTTCCCAAACTCCTTAACAGGGCTTCCCAAGGGAGGTCAACTCTCTCCCTGTGACTGCCATAAATTAAGCAACCACTGATTCACCAATTCTGCTAAGAAGGGAAGAGCGCCATTCCTGCTTTTTACTAAGAGCATTCCAGATTTGCATAAGATACATCTGGAACTGAGAGGAATCGGCCATTAGGCTGTATCTTTTCTCTCGACTTTTTCATCTTTCATTATTCCTTCCTTTGTTAACTACAAGTGCAGTGTAACTCTTTGTAAAGTGTTCTCTTGAATTCAGTGAATTAATGAAGTAATTATCCCTTTGACAATAATATACATAAGTGAATTAATTACCTCCTCGAATCTTCCTCTTGTTATCGATGTCCATACAATAAGCCTATAAAGGTAAAGTACATTCATCAGACATCGCTCTGCCTTTCAGGAGTCGATGTCCAATGTTATGTGATTAGTGCAATTTCTTTCCTGACACAAGTTGCATGAATTCAACATCGACGTCATTAGTTGCCCCTGCTGCAGGAATTAAGTTATCTGGAGACAGATTCCCATTATCAGAGCCTTCCCTAATTTGAGTGTTGCCACGTATTAATTTTCTAATTAATTTTACTCTGCAAATTGTCAATAAACTAATTATTAATTACTTGAGCTGTCACACTGGTGACCCTAAAACCCCCCCTTTTCCCCCTTTATGGTTTATGATTTTGCAGGCCCCTTAGCATGGCTAGAAGTTTTCCAGAATTTAATATTCATGGCTGCACAACGAAACATTGGCTTAACCTTGCCAGAATCATTTTATTAGCGATTGGAGAAACGAACTGTAAAATTCAATATTCTCATGGCAACTTGGATCGGAAAACGAACTCGTAGTGAGATTTATTTCTGTCACAAATAGTGTGTTTACGTGTATAATTCTAGAACTAGGAACTCATAAAATTCACATCATGAATATGTTCCGGCTCGGAAAAAGTAATTTTTTTTTTTTTAGGTTTGTGTCAAGCTAGCTAGGGTTTCATACTAGTGATTTTCTATTTAATGCCCTTTGCCTTCCATATTCGGCAAAATTTGTATGTTATATAGACTTGCTAGGGGGATCCTAGGCTAGTTAATTCTTTGTGTGTGAAGCTCAAAGCACAGTTAAGCTATAGGGAGCGTTAGAATCGAAATTTGGTAGAAACGGCAATTTCCCAAGCCGCTACAGGCAGTTCACCCTGCTCGCTCGCCTTCCCACTAAGCTCTGCGCAGACACTACGATTCATACACTACCATACCCTTCTCACCTGGAGATTAAAAGATCATGTTTTGAAAAGTTCCTAGTCTCTTAGAGTCATAGTATGACTCTAAGATTGTGATATATATATATATATATATATATATATATATATATATATATATATATATATATATATATATATATATATATATATATATATCTTCTTCGTTTTAACGTGCTTTTTTTCCCCATTTTTATATGGGGTAAGCACGATGCCTTCTTTTGAAGGACTTTGATTTGGCGGTGGGGTAGGCCATAGCCTCGATCGGCTGCCCTGCCTGACATCACTTAGACCCCGGTAACGAAGTGTACATGTATTGTACCAAATCCCCAGCTCCCTTTCTCCCAGCAGCGAGGAGAACTGGGCGGGTAGGTCGGCAGTTCGAGATGTGTAAGATGTCTGTTATGTTTTTAGAAGGTGTTGGAGTGGCTTTGTTTATGTGTGTATTAGTCTGTAACACCCATTTGCTTTCAGCAAACCTGCCCGTTGATTACATACGTAATCCCGGGGTGTTTACACGGATAGCAGTGTCCGCTTCTCTGACCGGTCGGCTGCGGGGATTGAACCCTCGCCATAGACTTCTATGAAGTCTGAGGTTGCTGCTTCTACCAACTGAGCCATTGAGGCTCCATATATATATATATATATATATATATATATATATATATATATATATATATATATATATATATATATATATATATATATATATATATATATATATATATATATATATATATATATATATATATATATATATATATATATATATATATATATATATATATATATATATATATATATATATATATATATATATATATATATATATATATATATATATATATATATATATATATATATATATATATCTCAGGACAGGGTGACAAGGAGATAGTCGGTCATCTGTAGGTGGTATTTATTTGCCGACGCGTTTCGTAACACATTGTTACATCATCAAGGCTAAAAAGAAAATTTACAAATTAAAATACATGGAATAAAACTAACGACTTCAAGAGAGTCTCAACATGCTATATAAATATACATTAAAACAAGACAGTTCATAAAAAGCACCTGCTAGACTAAAAGGTTGAAGACTGAATAACTAAAAGGAAAAGGAAAGCAGCAAAGAAAACTGGCTCAAGCCAGATACAACTGAACAGAGGTGGTGTGTGAGTTCAACTTAGGAACTAGCTGTTTTATGAATAACGATTCCAAAATTAGCAGTTCGTGTGGATGACTTGTTATATATATATATATATATATATATATATATATATATATATATATATATATATATATATATATATATATATATATATATATATATATATATATATATATATATATATATATATATATATATATATATATATATATATATATATATATATATATATATATATATATATATATATATATATATATATATATATATATATATATATATATATATATATATATATATATATATATATATATCATGAAATTTACAAACTTATTAACCAGAATGTACTTATTTAACCTAAACCCTGCAGATAAGTGCCAAATCCATTTTGCATGTTATTAACACTGCTTTTGGCTGTGCTATTTGTTGCACTGAATGTTCATTTAATTAGTTACTTTATCAAGCAACCAGCCTCTGCATGTTGACTAGTTTATTGACTGCCTCGTGTAAGCTTAACCTACCCGTTCTTTGTGAACAAGCC
>NC_089741.1:70468523-70471023 GCF_040412425.1 Macrobrachium rosenbergii
AATGGGCAGACATAGGAATAATTCATTAAAATAAAGCAAATAAACAGAAACACCTCTGTCCCACAGATAGATGAGGACAAGTTAAGCTAAAATCACAATTATAGATAACTGTCGGTCATGAGTGAGGACTTTCATCCAGACCTCAGCATAAAACATAGCCTTTCTCCCTTTGCATGAAAAGGAAGTAGCACAGTGGGTACTAGGAATTAGTCACTCATGAGGGCCCCAAAACAGCAACCATAATTTAATTTTCCTTTTCCACCATGCCACTAATCTGAGGCAATGTCACAGACTGAAGAGCTTACCTATCTCTTCCTTTTACCTTCCCTTTCTCTCCTACATACCAGCTACACTCTGCTTGGGTAGAGTGCATTTTTTCCCCTTAAATACAAACTAGTTGGACTCAAGTCACGGGTTCCTAGGAACGCACTGGCACCATAGTGCCACCAAAGAAAAGGACAGAAAAGGAACACAGAAGAAAAGTCCTTTTGTGACTAAGTTACACCAGCACATAAAGATACTGAGTGCCACCAGTGTGACTGTTACACGGCACACTCAACTACATTGCCACCTTATTGAAAAGGTGCCACATCACTAAAGTGTCACCTTAAATCTGAGGGACACTTCCTCGCTGCCCAAGTACGTCCAGTCAACCCGGATAGACGCCCTTACCCACCAGAACTATGGCGACAGATAATTACAGAGCCTTCATGGAGCTGGGGAAGGCGGCAGGTCTCACGGGATCTGACCTCACCAAGTGGGTCAAGGAACAGGTGGATGACTTTGCCAAGCAAGAGAAGGAAGAAAGACTGGAATGGTGGACTTATGAAGTCAAACAGAGGAGGCATGAAGAAGAACAGAGGCAGCTGGAAGATGAAAGAGAAGAACAGAGAAGACCGCATGAACTATCACTCAAGGAGAGTCAGCTAGTCCTCAAAGAAAGGGAGCTCAAGTTGGAAAGGACTAGAAGAGAAAATGCCGAAGCTATGGCTATACAACAAGCCTCCAACCCCACACCTGCTGCACCAAATGCTCTGATCTCGAATATTAATTCTCTCTTCGCCAAGTGGACTGAGGACGAGCCAGAAACATGGTTGGAGGAAATAGAAGCACTCTTTGAAAACTATGGCACCACAACGACAGAGAGAGCCTTAGTGCTTTCCAAGCACATGGAGGGAAAAGCTAAGGCAGCCCTTCGCTCACTGGAGAAGAGTCAGAGAGGCAACATGGTCGAAATGCATAGAGTCATCATGATGGCCTACGAAATAACCCGGGAGAAATGGAGGCAGCGGTTCTGAGGTCTTGCCAAGGAAGTCGGCTGGTCCTGGACTGAATGGGCCTGTCACAAGACCCAGTCTGGTACCCGCTGGTTCGATTCCTTGTCTTGCACAATATTTGAGGACCTCTTCAATCGGACCATGCTGAAGGATCTTTGCAAATGTGTCCCTGGACCCCTTGTTGTATATCTAAATGATAAACAACCTACCACCCTTATGGAAGCCTGCTGCATGGCTGATTCATGGGAACCTTCAACCAGTCCCACAGCACATCTCAGCGGCGCATAGTGCCACCCAGGTACCTCTCAGGCTCGACTCGCCAGAAGAATGGACTGCCTAGCAATCCTATGTGCACACTGCAAGAAGGTGGGCCACACTGAAGCTGAGTGCCACTACAAGCTAGGCCCTAGTAAGCAGCCTCCTACTAACAGCCAGAACTCCTCTCTCTCTCTACATCCACTCAACCTTCTCCACCAGCTGTCACTGCAGGTCACCGAGCCCCTACAAAGGGCTTGTGCCAATCCTGTGGTGCTGCCGGCCACTACAGTGCTGGACATCCGGTCTGTCCACATCATGTCCCCACCACCAAGTTCATTAACCTAATTAGCACCTCTCCCCCTCCGTGGCCAGGCCACGGAAGATACTGTACCTCGAGAGACTGGAGACCCAGTTCATCTGCCAGTGACCCTTCTGGTCATGGTAGACACTGCAGCAAATGTTAGCCTGATCTCTAGTGCCCAAGTGCCAGCCAGTGCCACGGTTGATGAGCAAACCCAGTGGGAGATGAAATGGATAGAGGGCCACACCACAACTGTTCCCACCATCAAGCTCCAGGTCATGACACCTTAGGGCACGCTACCTCACCGCCTTGGAGTGGTGTGTAGAATTCGGCGCAGAGTGGATTTCCTGTTGGGGTGGGACCTCCTTGGGGGATTCCCTTCCCCAACACCACTTCGCAGCCACACTACCTCCTCCACAGAGGCTCAGACTGTAGGAGCACCTCAAGAAGGAAAACCACCTTCTGCCCACCGAAGTTGTCAGTGGAAGGGGCACACACCAAACCGTTCTCGGCCTAGTCCTCTCCATCCACAAAACGATGGCCAACAAAGAGGTCCTCCCTCTCCTCAAAGAGACAATCAGGAGAAGCAGTACTGCTGTAGGACGTGTAAACGGACAGGCTGCTCCACTAATTGGGAGGGCTGCCCAAATAAGCAACGCCCAGA
>NC_089741.1:70476023-70496023 GCF_040412425.1 Macrobrachium rosenbergii
TCTTTCGTTTCTCGGTCTCTGAAGGTTCTTCTGTTTTTAGTTTCTCTTTGAAGCAGCCCGCTGGGTGGGTGTTTTGCTCCGTAGTTTTTTGTTTTTATGCTTCTTCTTTTAGATGTATTAATTTTATTTTGATCTTTACCTTTTTTTCATTGTTGATCGTTTTTACTAATTTTATTTTGTCTCACCTTAAATATATTGATGTAACCAGTGATTTGAAGATTATTTACGTCTTTTTTTTTTACATATTTTTTTTTTTGTGTTCTAGGATTTTTCTTATATCTCTTTATATTCTGTTGTCGTTTTTGCAATTTCACTTTTCTGTCTTATTTTACTTTTACTATGGATGTCAATGTAATACAACTATATTTTTGTCAAAATATTCTGAGAGTTATTACAAGTAATATGGTGTTCACATTTTTTCCGCATTGAAAATGCAACCGAGAAGTGTTGTGAAACATTGGCAAAACAAATCATGAAAATGCACTATGCTTTCCCTCGTTACCCCACATGCTTTGATCAGCGGCTCCTATTATGATTATACTGTGTGTAAAAAATGTGTGTATATATATATATATATATATATATATATATATATATATATATATATATATATATATATATATATATATATATATATATATATATATATATATAAATATATATATATATATATATATATATATATATATATATATATATATATATATATATATATATATATATATATATATATATATGTATATATATATATATATACATACATATATATATATATATATATATATATATATATATATATATATATATATATATATATATATATATATATATATATATATATATACATAATATATATATATATATATATATATATATATATATATATATATATATATATATATATATATACATATATATATATATATATATATATATATATATATATATATATATATATATATATATATATATATATATATATATATATATATATATATATATATATATATATATATATATATATACATATATATATATATATATATATATATATATATATATATATATATATATATATATATATATATATATATATATATATATATATATATATATATATATATATATATATATATATATATATATATATATACATATATATATATATATATATATATATATATATATATATATATATATATATATATACATACATATATATATATATATATATATATATATATATATATATATATATATATATATATATATATATTATCAAGGATTTACATTCCTCCCTCCTGTTTAGCTGTTATCTAGCTAACTTCTAGGGAAATTTCTCATTTTAATTAGCTTATAGTGGGCACCAATATGGCGGGTGATGCAGCAGTGCGAGTATTTTGAACCAGATCCTAGCTGTTAGCACCAGTGTGTAGCAGTGTAGGAAGCGCCGCCCAATCGCCTGACCTAGGGGGGAACAATGGAAATCCCCTTCTTATCCCCATCGCGTGAGGTGGGGCTAATTAGTGTTTGGGGAGGCAAAAGGGGCTTATTAAGGCTAGGGGTCAGGTAGGACGTTAATCTCTAAGTAATTAATATTTAAGGATACTTTCCCTCTGTTTTTTTGCTGGCGTATGACTCTTTGCAGGTCCGATCAGCCTAAATTTCAAAAACATAACCACAGCTGTCTGAGAGATGCTTCAGGGGCTCCTTCGACTTCATCAGGAACGCACGTTCCGCATTCTTCTCCGCTTAAGCTGGTAATAATTTTTTTAACCAGTTATTTTAAACAAAATTATTACCCTATTAACATTTTTTACAAACAACTTAGAGAAATGTGGGGTAAGAGAGTTTCCTTGCCAGTGCTGACTGCCCGAAAAAGGAAATTTTATGCGAGCTTTCCCTTTCTACATGACGACCACTTCCGTAAGAAGTGCACTTCCCTAATTCAGAGCGAGTTTCCTGCTTTAAGTGTTAAATTAATACCGAAGAATCCTCTAACCATTGGTTCATTTTTCACAGTCAAGGATCGTCTCAGTCCCCTCCTCGCATCCAATATTGTATATAAATACACTTGTCCGCAATGTAATCGCGGAACATACGTGGGATGCACGAGGAGGCTGTTGAGGGTACGAATTGACCGTCATAGAGGTTTAAGCTACCGTACAGGATGCAAGCTATCAAATCCAGAGGCCTCTAACATCAGAAACCATGCTGTACGGTGCAAATCAAACATCAGAGATGAAGACTTTACGATAGTGGGGCGGGTCTCCAACCATCACGATTTAACTACACTAGAGTCTATTATCATAAAGAGAACTTTTCCCTCGTTAAATACTCAATTGTCGTCTACTCAGTTATTTGTTGCTTAGTTTTTCTTTGTGCTTATTTTTCTGTATTCTGTCAATGTTATTCTTTCATTTTGAAATAGTGACCACGACGCAGAAGGAACACCTCCTTAATATTTTGGAATCCTTGGTTATCAAGAAAATTGTTCCATCGCTCAATAATCATTTAACTTCAATATATTTATACATAGCCTAGTACCCCTCCCCTATTCCTGTTTACTTCCTAACTTTGTTTACTCTCATCAAACTTTCATCCTCTGACTTTACTACAGAAGGTATTCTATTCCTTGTTTTGTCATTGTCATTTTCAGTCTTTAAAGTATTTTAATTTTGTAAGCTCTGTTTTAAGTTTTAATTAGTTTTTTTTGTATCTTTTTAGCCAGAAAAGATGGGATATGGGTGATCCCGAAGCGCAGCTATTAATAAATTTGTCAATGATGAGCTGACTGTTCTTCCTATACATACATCCTACTACTATAAGACGGTTTGGCTTAGCCTCCCTGAAATAAGAATATATATATATATATATATATATATATATATATATATATATATATATATATATATATATATATATATATATATATATATATGTATATATATATATATATATATATATATATATATATATATATATATATATATATTCATATTCTAAATACAAGGCCTTGTCAATATCAAACCACGCTACCTCAGGAATATCCCCGAGGTAGCGTGGATTTTGATATTAACGATATTTGTAGCTTCATGATCGTATATAAATCACGGTGTGATAAAAAAATGTCATGTATATATATATATATATATATATATATATATATATATATATATATATATATATATATATATATATATATATATATATATATATATATATATATATATATATATATATATATATATATATATATATATATATATATATATATATATATATATATATATATATATATATATGTGTATATATATATATATGTGTGTATATATATATATATATATATATATATATATATATATATATATATATATATATATATATATATATATATATATATATATATATATATATATATATATATATATATATATATATATATATATACATATATATTACTTAGCGGTACGTCAAAAAGGTGCTGCAGTTATTAATATTAGTCGGAAGACGTATGGCAGCTACGATATTGATAAACAATCAAGACTTAGCTCCCAAGGGCAATTAATTTCATAACATGGGAAGAAGGCGATATTGAGATGAAAGTTATCTTTCCATGCTGTATTCACTTTTTGACGAACACAACATGAATCATAAATATCAAGACGCATTACACAAAATGCAAAGTATGAAGGTAATTATAACTTCTCGTAAATTAAATATCAGGAACAATCAAGAAAAGAAATCATCAGAGTCGTTTCTGATATTCGCTTTAGCACCTTTGAAAATCGCACGCTGTTTTAATCTACTAACAGAATTTATCCAGTGTCTGACGATATGTTCTCTCATCTATGCTTCACAAAAGAACATTAACCGGTTTCTGGTCCTCCTCCTCATCATTGTCATCATTTCATAACTGGCTGATAATTAAGGGCTTGTCTTGGCAACAAGGTGAGAAAACATTTTCTTACACAGTCATTTTTCCTCACTTTGACAAACATTAGAGAGAGAGTACTTAATAAATCCTTGAAAAATATTCTCTAGAGTAAGATACAAGGAGTTATTGTCATAAAACAGACGTAAATAACATTTAACGTATTAAAGACTGTTATCACACATTTTTAGTTATTTATTTACAGTTTTTTTTTTTTTTTATAAGCACGATTGACCAGGTTATGAAAATCTCTTCTATTTTAGGGTATTTTGCAGGTAAATCAATGTTATTCTTGTGGGGGGCGTGTTAGGTATGCAATTTTTTTTTTTTATCATTCGAGACTGACACTCGTTTTGGAAAATTTGTAAATGTTCTACCCAGACAAGATCATAAAAGTCAGTTCAATCTTTTTTTTTCCATTAAAGTATATTTTCAATGCAAATATTGTTATTTAATTTTCCTTCCTTACAAAAGCTACTTTGTCCAAAACTTTGTCACCAAAAACTTTATTTTTTTTTTTTTTTTTTTTTTAACTTAGACCGGTATGTTTTAGGTTGATATAGAACCAATAAGCTTATAAAGAATATCCCCATTAATAAACATGACACCTTGGAAGAACGTGAGGTGCCTGTCTGTGAATATTTTGTAATAACGCTGACATAAAATCATATGAAAGCGGAAATGGAACTACATTCATTAATGAATGATAGGAACACTCTGTCCTCTGAATAAACCTAATCAAAGGGAAAGCGAGACCTTCATTTCCATGAATATTCACATAAGTTTCACAAATGTAACTGATAGTCTGTTTATCAGTGAATCTCTGCTGCAACGAAAGCTAGATAAAAAAAAAAAAAAAAAAAAAAAAACGAGTAATCGGTTGACGTCGCTTCGAATTAGCGAATTTCCAAATTTGAGAATCGTACAAAATAATGTTAGAGTCCTAATACAGGCTTTAACGATGTGGCAGTGAAGGGAGCTCCAAATCCACAGTCTTAGTAAATTTTCACTTAACATTATTTTTAGACATTGGAAATATTAAAGCTAAGCATACAAATAAACCCTAATTATATACATATACAGTTAATATACGAACAAACCCATCCTACAATATTATAGGTAAAAAAAAAAAAAAGTCGTTATATAGGTTAACTGGAAATTTTGTGCGTTTCCTTCATGGTTCTGACAATCACCGGATGGCGACCTTTTATCACGAACTCCTATCCAAGATTTGAAGCGAGTCACCCACTCAGCAGAGAAGTTTGATTTTAAACAAAACTTGGTATTATTGTATTATTGAAGTACAACGTAAAAACATCTTTGATTGATGGTAGATGTATAAGAATAAGGTGAAAGAGATTGTAGTTGAGCGATAAACTTTAGTACCATAACGAACTCCAACATTTTCTTCCTCCGATATTTAGACGGTTTTACACCGTTCCGGATATCTACATTTACACTCATAAAAAAAATTTAATATATCTTTAACATACTGACGAATCAGGAAGGATAAATACTCAAATTGGGTCTCAATTTTTCTTTACAAAAGGCCTAATAATATTAGCTTGATTTCAAACTGACCTGTACATAAAATTATAAATAATGATTTCAGTAAGTCATATTTTAGTACTTTACGTAAAGTTTAGTTTGGAATTGAACTAAGGTTATTTGGAGGTTGTATAGTCAGATCACTCAAGAATTTCTTTTTCGATGGTTTCAAAGTATAAACTGTCCGTAAAGCTTGTACGCAAAGGTGTGTCGGTGAATATTCAGTTAAGGTGAGTAGATTTGCTTCAGGTTATGCTATATGCTACATGATAATTTTATGAGAGTTTGATGATCACGTATATCGAGAAAAACACATTCGTATCTGTCAGAAATTAGTTTACTTCTAGAATAAAATTCACCTTCATCGTAAACAGTACGGATAATAACTATGAATGCAGGATTTTATGCAAAAAGTCCTGAAAAGTTAAACGAACCAGGGAACCCGTGCTAGGTATCTTATAGCAAAATCATTATGTATTTTAGAATACTTGAGGCTTATAACACAATGTTTTAGCGTGTTGGTTCTTTTTTTCTTATTGCTTTATATCTTTCAGGCTGTATTTTTCTCTTTTTGATATTTCTAAAAGACATTTTGCATTTTATATCGCGTTACTAAGGCCTTTTAATTTTTCCCCTTCATTTTTTAAATATCCCAAAGATGAAACAGGTAACATAAGAAAAAAAATTAGATCTTGACAATTCCTCCAGAATCCTATTATTTCACTTGGTGCCTATATTAACGTTTTAATATCAAATTGAAATCCAAGACATCTCCTTGCGGCTTTATTCCAGCACCCGTGGACGGAATAATAATAAGGATTTATGCATTACTTTCTTCATGAATTTCTGTTGGAATTAAATTTTCTGTCAGTCTTACTGAACTTTGTATATTCATTTAGTATGGGTATTTTCATTTTTGTAGCGGGTATAAGGTGTGTGTTTGAGCGCGCGCTCCAGAGAGAGAGAGAGAGAGAGAGAGAGAGAGACAGACAGACAGACAGACAGACAGAGACAGAGAGAGATAGACAGAAAGAAAAGTTGATGAATAAACTTCTAATTAACAATGTGTTACTATAAGTAAAATCTACAGGTTCAATCAGTAATCGTGCTCTTGATTTCTTTTTCCAAGAGCCTTTAGTATACAGCTGCCCGTATTTTTACACTGACGATGTGAAGTTTCATATTGTTTATGTAAAAAATACTAATATAAATACCTACTAACATTCTAAAGTTTTCCTAATGAACAAACGTTTGATGCCCATATGAATAAACCAGTCGATACATAATTTCAGAAAAAAATAATAAATGAGAGATAATAACTTTTTAAATAAATTTACCCAAAAGTAAAATCACTCCATTCTCCTGCTTGTATTATCAAATTCTTGCATTGTGCAATAGCTGTCTTCACCTTTTCCCCTCGCCCATATACTGCGAAAGATATTTTTTTCTCTTACGCTCCAATCTTATTTTACCTCTGCTTCTCAGAGGTGAGGAAGACGAGTTTGCAGGTTCCATGCCAGGGATATTATATGGTAACAGAACATGAAGCTGATGTTTTCATAACGGAAAATACACAATTTCTAAATCAACATCCATTTCATTTGCTATTTATTCTCTCTCTCTCTCTCTCTCTCTCTCTCTCTCTCTCTCTCTCTCTCTCTCTCTCTCTCTCTCTGTATGTTTTAATTTTCTGAAAAGAAAACTATTTTGTCAGCTTTGTCTGCCCGTCAGCACTTTTTTTCTGTCCGCCCTCAGATCTTAAAAACTACTGAGGCTAGAGGACTGCAAATTGATACGATGATCATCCACCCTCCAACCATCAAACATACCAAATTGCAGCCCTCTAGCCTGAGTTAGCCATAATTGTGCTTCTGGCAACGATATAGGATAGGCCACCACTGGCCCACGGTTCAAGTTTCATGAGTCACGGCTCATAGAGCATTATACCGAGACCACAGAATGATAGATCTACTTCCGGTGGCCTTGACTATAGCAAAATCCATGGCCCTTTGTGGCTAGCCCGCCCCAGTGCTATCGATTATTGGAAGTTTTTAATGCTACCCAACATGATCGTGTGTGAAGTGGAGTCTTCATTTTACGGTCTGCCACAGCAAGTGTGGAAAAAATGTCCACACTCTTTTTATGGGTATATTGTGGTAGACATATTTTCTTATATGATTCGTTGACTATTCTCGGTCATTTACATGTTTATATATATATATATATATATATATATATATATAATAATATATATATATATATATATATATATATATATATATATATATATATTTATATAATAATGACTGAATAAAGAGCCACCAAAAGGAGATAGTTTGTTTACGCCAAATTATGAAGCAGCAGAAGTAGGTCGAGTGGTGTCTTCATTGATACATCGAATGCAAATGATAACAGAGTGTCAGCTTTAGGTTTCCATCTAATTAAGGTAACTTAAATCTATTTACTTTTTAATACATGTAAAAAGTGATTGTGATTAACTTGACAAGGGAAGTTCTTTGCAAAGTGACATTTTAATTGCATTTAATGTTTAGATCTATACAAGAGTCTCATTATCATTTAAAGCTGTGGTGCTGTGGCATGTCAAGAAACCCATGTAATGTTAAACATTTAAGTTTTCCTGTTAACATATGTTTATGGCAGGTGATCTTTGGACTGTGAAGGAAAACATATATCGTTTTATATAAGTTAGATTTTACCAATGGCTAAATGCAAGATCTAGACCTTGGTTAAATGAATATAAAATTTAGGCGAGTGTGGAAGTCTTTGATATGGAAACGTGGCAACACTGCCCAGTCCACGGCACGCCAGTGATTGGCTGGCTCTCGAAAGGGGAATGACGTCACACGAGTTAACAGTCCAAATGATTGCCAGTATGGATTTAACTCCGTTCAGTTATGTTAAGCTCCTTGCACGCGCATTAACACTACAGATTTGAGTTCCCGATTATGAAATATGCAACTGATATCTCCGATAAAAAGATATATTAAGTTATATATCATTACAAAGATCTTGGATAATTCTGTCTGTGCATCTTTTTTATCATGCACGGAGGAGGCTAAATACACAAGCATCTTGTTTTTCTTTTCTTTTTGGTATTGGCCTACATAAAACGATTCCACATAGACCATTAGTGAAATGAAGCATAGACATATGCTGCCAGTTCCGATATTAAGGCATTAACTCATCATAATCTGCATGTCAAATGTTAATATCATTATGAGATTAGGCCTACATATCAAATTCTTATATTTTGAGGCAATGCCAGGGCATAAGCCTACACGTCAATTTCTTATATTTTGAGGCAATGACAGGGCATGGGCCTACAGGTCAATTTCTTATTGCAAAAAGTTTTCCACTGCCCATGTTGTAGAAATAGAAGGCTTTTAATTAATATAGTAGCTCCGACCCCACGATATATATTGTATATGCATACGGTGAAATGTACTCGTATAAGCATGTGCATATGCACATACATGTGTACTTGCGTTGATGGCCATAGTAAATGTAAAGCCACTTATACCGCAGAGAATAAAAGTAAAATTTGTGGGCATGTAGCCGATGGCACACAGATCAATCATAGGGCTGTCCCAGCCTTACATACAACTATCGAACAGCTCGCAATGAATTATGCTGAAAATATATTACCAAAAGGGATAACAAATCATATTACTGTTTTGAGTAAATATAAGGCTGCTGTAGCATATCTATGAAAATGAAGGCTATGGTAGGAAAGCATCATAAGATACTTAACGAAATAAAAAGAAAATAAATGATAGCCGAAAAAGTTATGTTTCAGATGATCCAAACCGTTCTGCGAGTAGTCCATGATTCATTTGCTTTTGGGGGCATTCTTGAAGATTACCATGTTGGACAAAAGGATACATAACAGTCAGTAAATTCTCTCTCTCTCTCTCTCTCTCTCTCTCTCTCTCTCTCTCTCTCTCTCTCTCTCTCTCTCTCTCTCTCTGTTGTTAGAAGAATATTCTACCGCAGACTATATTCATAAAGATCTCGATTACTTTTGATTAAAACAAATGACTAAATTTCAATTAACAATAGTAGGCATATAATTCTTTACACTAGGATTTTATGAATAGGTCTGTGTTTATTCTGCAATTTTAGGTTACTATGTGAAATATTTTCGAAGACACTACAAGCACCATAACAGCAGCAACAAAAACAAGAATAACCACAACAAGAACCACAATAAAACGGCTGAATATAAGATAGGCCTATAATCCAAACGTCATAAGCTGCGTAAACCGACAAAAAGACATGGGACATTATGGGCCCTGCATGTTTTTGTAATACTGTTATTTCAGAAAGGAGAAATATCCTTAAGAAAATTCTCCAAGCAAATTATATCCAGTGCGACTCGTATAGCCTGTCATACTGTAAGGCATATTCTGTTTTAGTAGAGTGCAGGCACTGCTTGTCATCCCCACAGAATGTGTAAACGATTGCAATGAAATCGATTTCATGACTATTAAAATGTAGGAAAATTTCATAAAATCGGTATGAAATACCAATCTGCAGAGCTCTGAGAATGTCTTTGTGTTCAAGTTTAGAATGGCAAACACACTTAACAATACCAGACGATAATTATTAATGCCCTGTAATTCAAGTGCACCGATTCGAACAAGGACATTTCCTGTGTCACCTCCGTGGTCAGGTGAACCTCATTACGAAAAACAACATTGCAGCATCGCGGAACACTCCTGACCTCATTCATATGTCTTATTTTTTTTTACCATTTTTAGGGAGATGCGTATTACGATTTTATTTCAGGGGCTGATATAAGATTTGCTTTTGATAATCAGCAGAACATATTTTAATGTGGTAAAACAACCATTGCAAAATTAATGAAGATGAAAAGAACCACAGATTAAACAACTTTCCGAAACCATTGCCAACCAATCAACTTCAAGGGATGGTTGTGAAATAAGAAGTGGGCGGGGCTTAGCTGCAAAGAGCAGCGGATTTTGCTATATATGATGTACAGAAAACTCGATTGTGCCGAAGAAACGTTGGGGCATTATTACATGTTTCTCTATGACATTCATGTGTGGACTAGGTTAGGCCCTGGCATGCATGTTCCATCGGTCTCAGCCATAAATAAATGTGCTGATTATCACTGTCTTCTGTATTTTATATTTTGACGCATCATTTATTGTCCCTAAATAAACAGGACTAATCACCCATATTCAACGATTACTACACATTAAAAAACATATAAAAAGTGGAATCTGGGAAACAGACCTCAGAGTTGGAAACCAGGCAATCGGCGTCTGTCATCCCCAGAACGTGTAACTCTGCAGAGAGAAACTCCGAAAAATAAGTCCCTCAGATGGAAATACTGGATGAAATACAAGGTAGGTCCATTCAGTTAGATTCCAGTTTACAATATGGAATTTCTATTCTTTCGGTGTTTCAAACAGCAAAGATCAAGAAATCATGGGATCATAGAAGAGAGCCATTGATTACTAATATAAGGGACATGTAATTTGTAACAAAATGTTGTTAATGTCTTTTTATGTTTTTGATCCAATAAGGATCTGTGTTACTCAGAAAAACTGTAGATTTCCCTGTTAGTATCGTAAAAAGATTAGGAGAGTTGTAAGGCTATTCTATATATTTTTCAAAAATTTTAGCTACAAAGAGAGAGAGAGAGAGAGAGAGAGAGAGAGAGAGAGAGAGAGAGAGAGAGAGAGAAAGAAGAAGAAAGGATATATTTTATTGTAGTTGAGAGAGAAGGTGAGTCACAAAATTGCAAAAAGCAAGACGGAGTATGAGGACATGTTCGAAAGATTAGGAGGACCTTTCACCATCTATGGCAATGAGGTTGGAATATGCAAGGGATTATTGAGCTAACTCTCCTTTATGGAAACGAAGCGTGGATGTTGTGTAAGGATAGAAGAAAATGGTACGAAACTCTAGAATTATTAATGGGTAGGAAATGTTGAAATACGTAGATATGGTAGAACAGCTAACGTTAGCGAAAGGATGAATATCAGTGTTTTGATATATTTTTGTGTAGCTGATAGAATGGATGATGAGGTGTTTGTGCGAAGAATGTTCCCTTCGGAAGTACTAAAGGGAAACAGGAAAGAGGTACCCGGAAAGTAATGTATTGAACAGATGGAGTCAAAACAGTTTATGGAAGGAAGGGCCTGATTACCCGAGAAGCGAGACCGTGGGAGTAACAGAATGGATAAATGGAAAACTAACAGAAGGGAAAAAATAGAAAATATGGGGGCAAAAAAAAAAAAAAACGAATATATAGAAAGGTACGGAACGAGGAATGAGGGTGAACAGTTTCAAATAATAAATAAAGGAAAAAAAAGTGGGCAAGGATATGTGAGTGAAAAGGGATATTTAAAGGAGAAAGGCGTAACAGCATAAAAAGAAGGACCGAATGAATTTAGTGAAACTAGACAAATTATGTAAAGGGGACATACACAAAAAATTACTAACGTTTGAAATGAAAATGAATAACAAAGGGAGAAGGAGATAAAAGAAGAAACTATTAAGAGAAAAATCTTAGTAAATGAGTAGGAAAAAGAGCAAGAGAGGATAAAGAAATTAAGTAAATATTATACAAAATCCTAGGTTGCTCTCATTCGATGAAACTATAAAGCTAGTTTACAAATACCTCACTCAAGGGTGATCTGTTGAGCAGGAACTAAAATTAAGTAATTCATCTTACTATTTTTTTGTATATTAATAAATTTTTAGGAGGGGAAGCAGATGTATGTTTGCAAATATGCGTGTTTACAGCCAAAACCGTAATCACAGCACTACTAATGAAACAATGACAGGACACTGTTAACCAGGATTTTACGCAATAGGTACAGCAATTGTTCGATACTTATACTAGCAAACGTAGTAATACCTAAATCATTACTAAACAAAATTTTTTGCAATTCGTCAGTACCAAATTTTCGAGCCATCTAAACAGTTTTTCATGAGGTTCGCCATTGTTTTTCAAATTCACTACAAACCCTCATTCCTGTGAAAATAAAAATGTTTACTAATCTGGACATAATTTTATCAGTAATATCGTCATGGCTATTCCCACAGAAAAAGAATGAGAATACCTGTCATGCTAACAAACGAATAGATAAACAGAACAAGTTATAATCTTGCAGGTTTTTCACAAAACAAAATGGTGTCAACGATAGTCATACAGTCAGCGAAATAACATTAAAAGATAAAGTATAACAAAGAGTCCTTTCTTGAGACCTCGTTTCTAGAATAGAGACAACTAACTTTAATTTTTATTTTATTTTGTTCACTTTAAACTTTAGAGTTCCAAACAACTGATGTACCCACTTAATGCACAAGAATAATCTCTTATTTAGAATACTGATTTTATACTTCGCATAATTATTAAACTCGAAAGGCTACTTTCCATATCCGAAATAGATAAAGTTCCCACCACCCTCTTGTACGAGCCCGGAGTGCTGGAGTTGGGCAATTGTAAATCAATGAAAATGCATACAACTAGTGTGAATTTCAGAAAATATATGGTACCACACCGGAAACATGAAACCAACGTTAAGGGATTTTATGTTTGTAATTTGGAATTTCCTCACATGTACAAATAAACATGAAATACACACACAGATATATATATATATATATATATATATATATATATATATATATATATGTATATATATATATATATATATATATATATATATATATATATATATATATATATATATATATATATATATATATATATATATATATATATATATATGTATATTATATATATATATATATATATATATATATATATATATATATATATATATATATATATATATATATATATATATATATATATATATATATATATATATATATATGCTGCTCATATATATTCTCATTAAACTGTGTCTTGGCGTGGATAGAATTAGGACAATTCATTGTTATAAAGACTGCCTTCGTACCAAGGGGGGTCCACGATTATGAACAAAAGGAAAACTACTGGAACTTATCTTAGAATCTTCCTTGATTTACGTAAATAATGAAGGTCGCCGATTTGGAATTAGAATTCTTTTACAATCAAAAGGGGTTTATTTACTGAGAATGGGGCAAGTATGTGAGACCAAAAATGTAACGATTTACACACACATAAATCATAAATGATAGATCAATAATGCAGTAATTTACAGACACGCAATGCAAATATGAGGGGCCACAGATACAACAATCCCCGCTAAAACAAGTAACTCTGATATGCTAAAATGCACCAATTCACAGGCAGTAACACATTAGAAAGGGTAAATTCCAGGACAATGGTCATTAGTTAATCAAGATGATTTCTGTGTGGACAAAGGATTCTTGCGATCAGGCTGCGACCAGGAATGGTTGCGAAATTTGCATGGTAGTCATTTACGGGTATCCTGGCATAGATTCGCAAACTGGGCAGGGTATGATCACTCCTGGAAGAGAATTCCGGCGTTAGTACAAGCACGGTTGGCAAAGGAAACCTCCCTTGTTACTAAACAAAGCACAATAAAGCGACGCACTAGGGAGGAATTGATCACTTGAGTTACTGAAATTAACTTGCCCTTAATTTACACAATGGAGGGAATATTTGAATACTTATCACTGAATTATATTAGGTTGATCTCCCTACAGTGACGGTATGTTGGGAAGGTGGTGCAGAATTAGAAGGAGAGGAAGAGTGGCAGTTATTGGTATGCTGTCGGGGGTTGTTGCCCTGATGGTTATTTTCCCTGTAGTGGCACTCTGCTTTGGCATGGCTGTATTTCTTACAGATGGTGCACGGAGGTTTGTTAGGCTGTCCGTTCCATGGGCGATTGGACCCTGAGAGGTGTCCAGGTGGCACAGTTCGGCATTGCAAGGTACTGTGGGAGGGGTTGTACGTCTCCCAGGCATCAGGTAAGTGGCGGCTTCGCCCGAGGTGGCTGGCGGTTTGTCACTAAGATACACTAGCCAGCAGCCCGGGCACACACTGGAAGAGGTCCTCCAGCATGGTCCGGTTGAACAAATCCTCGAAGGTGTTGCACTGTATAGATTCTAATCAGCTGGTCCCAGCCTGAGTCTTGTGACAGGCCCATTCTGTTCCAGGACCAGCCAACGTTCTTGGCCGCTGCCGAATCATTGTCTCACCTCTCAGGAGTAATTTCATATGCCATGGCGATGTTGCCTCACGGACCAGCCATGTCTCCTGTTGAACTCTTTCCAAGGCTTAGTGGGTGGCCTTAGCTTTCCCGTCCAGGTGCTTGGTGAGCAATAAGGCCCTCTCAGCCGGGCCAACATCATAGGTCTTGAAGAGGAATTCGATCTCTTCGAGCCATTGTTCTGGCTCATCTTCAGTCCATTTGCCAACGAGGTTATAGACTGTTGATAGGGAGGTATTTAGGGCAGATGGGGTGGGCCTAGACACTTGTTGGGTTGCCGGAGCTTCTGTGCTTTCCTTCTTAGCTCTCTCCAACTCGAGCTCCTTGTCCAAGAGTGCCAGCTCGCTTGCCTTGACAGCTTGCTCGCTTTCTTTGAGGGCTAGTTCATGCTGTCTCCTCCATTCTTCTCTTTCTTCTTCTTCTCTCCTCTGCTCTGCTTCTTGCCATCGTCTTCATTCTTCTCTTTCTTCTTCTCTCCTTTGCTTGGCTTCTTGCTGTCGTCTTCGTTCTTCTCTTTCTTATTCATCTCTCCTCTGCTCGGCTTCTCGCTATCTCTGTTCTTCTTCGTACTTTCTCTTTTCGGCAATCTGCTCCGTTACAAACTTGTGAAGTGCCTGGCCTGTGAGGCCGTCCTCCTTTCCTATATCCCGGAAATATTGGTGCTCTTCGGTTGACATGTTGCTGATGGGGAAAGACGGCTAAGTGAATTAATTGAGTGTCACTGGAGGAAACGGTTTGACAATGGGGAAGTGTCCTTTGGATTATTGGTACTTCAGTGAGTGGCACCTTTTAATGAGGTGGCACTGTGGTTTTGGGCGTAATGCCGTGGGAGGTGCACTAGGGAGTGTTCCTGAGGGAAGTCTGAGCCCTTATGGGCGGATCGCTGGAGTCATGAAGTGATCCTGAAGGTATATTATTCCTTATGGGCAGCTTACTTAGAACATGGGTGGTCCTGAAGGGCTGAATCCTTATGAGCGGAAACACTGGTTGTATGCTGTTTCTTAGTACAGGTGCAATGGCTTAGGAGTGATTATTTTGGGTGGCACTGTAGTGCCAGTGTACCTCACATGGAGCAATACAAAATGTCAATGCACAGAGGCAGCACTGAAGGGAATGGTGCTCTGCCTGGGTCAGAAGGTAAGTAAGGAGCAGAGGGAATGAGGCTCCTGGCAGAAGAGGAAGTGAGAAAGGAAAGGAAAGAAGAAAGATAAATGCTTCAGTGACTGGGTTGCTTGGCAGTGCCGCAGGTTAGTGGCACTGTGAGAGATAGAACTGTGGCGTGACACGAGTGGGTGGCTAGTTCTAAGGAACTAGAGATCGCTTCCTAACATGGGGAAAGGAAGCCTTCTCCCTGACATGAGAAAAGGGAGGATATGGGGAGTGCACTCAATATGCAATTTGGCGCTTGCAGCATAATCAAGTCTAGAATGAGACGTACCCAGCTTGCATACGACAGTTGAATAATGTGTAATTAAATAGATGTCTGCGCGCTCTATGGCATATGAGAATTGATCTGGGATGAAGCACGAAAAAGGAAAGCAAGTATGCGAGATTATTCGCTAAACACAAGCACTATAAATTTCACATACTGTGTATATGATAAATGAGTAATGAGTTTGGCTCTTAAAAGTTCAAAAGTGAGTTACACTAAAGAAAATTCTTTGTATTTAAGCTTTATGATTTGTGGAGTTGTTTCAACTCGTATAGATAAGTTATGTCAATCCCATGTTAAGATAAAAGGAAAAGAAAGAGAATAAAAACTCTCTCTCTTTATCTCTCTCTCTGTCTCTCTCTCTCTCACTCTCTCTCTCTGAGAGCGTGGTGTAATGGAACGTATTTGTTATGAATTTTAAAGTCACTTTATTTTGTGTTTATGACAAAATAAATTAGGTATGCGAAATTACGTTAAGTTATTTTTCTTCTAAAATGAACTTTTTGGTACTTACGTAAATTTTTAATGTCTCGCTCTCGTCATGACAAGTGATATGGTGGGTAAAGGGTTGCAAATTATTTGAAAGATAGTCACGTCTTTCACGGTTTATGTTAGGGTGAAAAGTAATGAAAGTTCGTTCAGTGAACGAAAGATGTGGAACTGAGTGGCTTGTGTAGGAAACAGGTGATCGTTTGCTCGCTCGCTTTGTTGTGCAACAGAAGATGGGAAGTGAAACTGGAGGGAACAGACAAAAAAAAAAAAAACACCCTACTCTCTTCGATAAATGCGGTGTTTGAATGCAAACTCAACTTAATTAACTTTAAACATCAGCAATGTCTTTACTGTACTTTAATACACTGGGATGGTGGTTAAATAACTATGCTTGGGAATGTTTTTTACTGTTACGACAATGGAATGATGTGCGCATGCACTGACTTAACAACAGCGACTCTTTGCCCTGCGTCAGATGCCAGAGATCGCTACACAGTTTTTTATAGGCTACTTAGTTATTCAAAAATTTATCTCTGATTGAGAAACTGTACACTTTTCTCGGCCGTAACTATTCCTGAATAAACCCTTAGCTACTTGTTCTCGCTAACACATTCAACAGTTCCCTAACAAAGCACTTCCTAATTCCTTTGTTCATTCATATGGCAACACCACACTTTGCCCATACACTCTGAAATTCTGTGGACGAGAAATTCGTGTCTACCTCTTTGCTTTGCTAACTTAAAAACCTATGCGCTTTCGCCTGTGTTGTGAATAAATTCTAAGAAACAGAGATGTGTTGCATTTTCCTATAAAGGAATGTTAATAACACTTTTCTTATTTAACCTTATGTATCCTTAATGTTACAAGACTTAATGATAATACCCTTTTTACCTTAATTCTCTTTGCTCCAGCTGCTTCTATGCCTTTTGTGGATAATCAAATTATTTAATTTAAGTGAATGATTAATTCCTGGTTCATCTCTTCCTATTTCATAGCCTTTAGTAATGCTATTTGGCCATTCCATAGGATCCTGGCAAGGTCGCCACTGTCACAAACTGGCTCCGTGGCGTGGGTGGGAATTGGGACAAATTATTGTTATAGACTACCTTCGGTACCAAGGGGGTCCACGATTATGAACAAAAGGAAAAACTACTGGAACTTACCTTAGAATCTTCCTTGATTTACATAAATAATAAAGGTCACCTATTTGGAATTAGAATTCTTTTACAATCAAAAGGGCTTTATTTACAGAGAATGGGGCAAATATGTGAGACCAAAAATGTAACGATTTACAGACATATAAAATCATAAATGATAGATCAATAATGCAGTAATTTACAGACACGCAATGTAAATATGATGGGACACAGATACAACAATCCTTGTTAAAACAAGTAACTCTGTAAATATGAGGGGCCACAGATACAGCAATCCCCCTCCTCCATCGTCGGTTCACGGGCAGTAACACAGTGGAAGGGTAAATTCAGGATAATGGACATTAATTAATCAGGATGGTCTGTGGCCAGGCAACAGATTTTTGTGATCAGGCTGTGATCAGGAATGGTTGAAATTTAGTGGCAGTCATTTACAGGTATCCTGGCATAGATTCGCCAACTGGGCGGGGGTATGATGGCTCCTGGAAAAGAGAATTCCGACATTAGTAAAAGCAAGGGGGCAAGGAAACCTCCCTTGTTACTAAACAAAAAGCTAACTTGAAGCTACGAGCTAGGGAGGTGATCATTTGAATTACTGAAATTAACTTGCCCTTAATTTACACTATGGAGGGAATATTTGAATACTTATCACTGAATTATATTAGGTTGATTTCAAAGCAAGTCATGGGGCGATTCACGGGCTGCTCGAAGTAGGGTGACTTAACAAGGGGGCTGCTTTTTAGGAGGAAGAAAATTGAGGTTTGAGGAATGGAAAACAAAGGAATTTCCTGGGGAGGAAAAGAGCTGGCTTATTGACTAATTGCAGTCGACGTACCTAGGGCCTGTAGATGTTTTGCACTGAACATATGAGACTCTGCCAGTCACTGTGGTTAGTTTTCACCAGCGTAAAGGAAGGAAAAAAGGCACTTGTGTCTCGAGTGCTGGTTATGCGTGGAGTGCTTGCTTCTCTGGGAACCCAGTGTGCCTTCCAGGGTCTTTGCTTTTAAGTCTAGACCTAGGTCGATCTGCAAAAAGTCATACAGCCAGCAAAGGCGTGGAGAAAAGTGGGTCTTAAGATTAAGTACTTAGAGGTTAAGTTCCTATCTATCTCACAGACTGGATTCGGCACCCATCCCCCAGTGGATGGGCCGCTCCTACATCGCGTGATAGGGGTGAGGGGGTTTGGTTATTGTTTACCCCATGTCGGCTGAGGTGGGGCTTCCCCACATGAGTTCAAACAGGTGCTAACTGTCCTTTCTTAGTTCAAAATATGCTTGGTCTACTTCGCCCGCCATGTTTTCTTGGCCCAACAGTCATGTGAAATGTGGAATCATTCCTGAATGAATTATATATATGTATATATATATATATATATATATATATATATATATATATATATATCTCTTTCTTTGCTCTTTTCTCTTTCATATATATATATATATATATATATATATATATATATATATATATATATATATATATATATATATACTATATACATATATATATATATATATATATATATATATATATATATATATATATATATATATATATATATATATATATATATATATATATACTATATATATATGCTATATATATATATATATATATATATATATATATATATATATATATATATATATGCTTAATATATATATATATATATATATATATATATATAACTTATATATATATACACATACATACAACATTTTTTATCACACCATGGTTATATATATACAATCATGAAGCTACAAATGTTGTAATATCAAATCCACAAACCGAGACAGAATTGAAAGTTATAGGAGGTCAAGCAAAAAAACCAGCACACTAAGATTTAGAGCTCCTTCCTTTCTAAAGTTGCCAGATGTCATTATTGGGCAATATATGTCCGAAGATTTAAAGAAACTGTATCTTCACTTTTCTTGCCGAGTGTACCTGGCATAAAATAAGAGAACGAAAAGTCTCAACATCAAAAGAATTGTACCGGCGCTAAATTGCCAATCATCGGCTGTTCCCCTATTCATAGCATGATGCGATTAACATTTACATTTGTCCGCCTCCTCCTCCTGTTTTTATGCTGTTTTCTTTTAGTGTGTTTTCCTCTTTCATCATGAGAGGTGCGCCTACTGCTCTACCTTTTAAGTTTATCTTTAAGTTCCTTTTTATTAAGTTCAGTTTTTTATTAAGTTCATTTTAAGTTTACATTTTAAGTTTTCTTTTATTTGTTCTTTAATGTATGCAAGCTAAAT
>NC_089741.1:70506023-70508523 GCF_040412425.1 Macrobrachium rosenbergii
CGTTCAGTTTTTACTGGATTATATCTTTTCGTATTAAATAATCGTATGAATTTTCACGAAGGATTGATTTATCTCTCTCCTATCCTTCTTTGATTCACTGACTTTACATTGAAAAGTTTTCGACCAAGAAAGCTTTATGAATAAATTTTATCAAAACACGTTAAAGAGGAAATTGGAGACAGTAGGCATTCAGTTTTTTAAAGAGATTCTTTTACTAGTAAAATCAGCAAATGGCTGTTGTGTTCAGTCTTTCCAGTGACTATTTGAAGGAGTTTTAAAACTTCATGTGCATTCGCTGCAGTAAATTGCCCAGGGATTAAAGATTCCCCATTTTCTATATGTACTGCAAAACGTTTGTTTTTGTACTCGAGGGTCAATTTATTTTTTACTCTATTTTGATGTATGTTTTCCATGCAAATATTATATCTATTTTTACAAATACAGTAGATCTATTTTTTACAAAACTATCATTACCGAAAGTCGTATGTATAATTTAAAAATCGTATGTTTAGTAACATTTTATTTTTCACTAACATTTCATGAAATTTGTGAACTGACGAACATGGCTGTTGATAAGAATGACGAATGACATGCAGAAGTCCATCTGTGTATAATCTGCCGACAGAAAATCCCTTTGAGTACGGAAATGGATTTCGCATTCATTAGTGAAAGGTATTAACACCCTATTGTTTGAAAAAAGATAACCAGAGGAAAAGCCTTGCTTTTATTTCCATGAATTGTCACCGATTTGATTATCAAGGGTAGTTGACAATACCTAAATTAACGTTTCAACGATAACCAGCGATAGGATGTTAACACTAATTGGTTACTGATGTTGCACCAGATGTGAAATGAACTTTTAGAATTTCACACATTTAACTCTTCTTGACACAAGAAAATTAGTTCTGCTTTAGTGTTAGTTCCGCTAAGATTCATTTCAAATAATTGTTGTCATACAAAAATTCTAAGCCCTTATATCTCTTAATGGAAATGCAAATTTATAAAACTACATTTTTATAACGTTAAGATATTAATTTTTCATCTCTATTGTAATGAACCTCACCCTAGGTTCTGCAGGTTCTTGAACTTACACCATCAAAATAAAGCTGGAATGACCGGGACTGGCAACAAAGGAGGGACAAAACATATGCAAGTTCCTTAAATCTAATTTATTATACACACACACATTATATATACAGTGAGTACAGGTTCTGAGTCTCGAGTACAACGTCACAATGATCATATTGATAATCAAATGTAAGTACCTTCAACATTATATAAATGATAAACAAGAAATCTTTTCCGGATCAAATAAACAAACACCCTAAAATGTTAAATGCAGTGCAAATAAATATTACTTTAACAGCAGAACAAACCCACAGAAATTATGTCAAATTAAACAGCAGCAGTTGTCAATAAATGAACATTAACAGTAAATATGAAATACATCATTACCAGAGCCACATTTCTGCTCAAATACAGTAAACAACAACATTTATAATATACTTGAGCCACATTACTATCAAATACAGTAAACAGCATTTATAGTATACTTGATAAATCAAGGTTCAAACAGAATAATAGGCAGCAAAAAAATTGCGGTGATCATTACACACCAAAGCAATGTCAACCGACAGACTCTCTCGATTTGCCAAAGTAGTCATTCACTACCAACAGTATAAAAATAAAACTAAATCGCTGACTCGTCAAGACAGTGTCTATAAGTCTCAAAGTCCTCTTTTTGCCTAAAGAAGTCCACACATACATTCAAACGTAGATGTCTACATCCTCTCGCTGAACTTGACAAATTCATCATAACCCGTTAATCATCTCTAAACGACTTCTTGCTGCCCTACCGCATCATACTGTTACTGCCTTCTGGGTTGTATGACACCAAGGATACTGTCAGCCTGCTACTCGAAAAATAGAACATCAAGGAAATGGATAACCTGATCCAAGACTGTAAGGGTTGGAATAGAAAAATGGGCCTTGGTCAACAAACAAAAAGGCAAAGTGACAAGGACTGAATAGATAAAGCTACCGGACAGGAATAGCATCAAACACATAGATGAGAAAGGATACAAGTACCTTAGAATAATAGAAGGAGTGGATATAAAACACCAGAAGATGAAGGAAACGATCAGGAAAGAATATATGCAGAGACTTAAGACGATGCTCAAGTCCAAACTCAACGCCAGAAACATGACGAAAGCTATAAATACATGGGCAGTATCAATAATCAGATACAGCGCAGGAGCAGTGGAGTGGACAAAGGCTGAACTCCACAGCATAGACCAGAAAACTAGCAAACACATGACAATACACAAAGCAGTACATCCAAGAACAAATACAGACAGACTATACATAACATGAAGGGAAATGGTTAGAGGGTTACCAAGCATAGAGGACTGCGTCAACATCGAGAGCAGAGCACTGGGGCAATATCTGAAAACCAGTGAAGATGAGTGGCTAAGGAGTGCATGGGAAGAAGGGCTGATAA
>NC_089741.1:70521023-70563523 GCF_040412425.1 Macrobrachium rosenbergii
CATGCTTTAAACATGAGGGCATTCTTTGACTCAGTGTTACATTTTGTTCAGGGTTAGTTACCCTCAACGTCGGTGTTGATTTTTGGAAGGCTGAATAGTGCAAATGTGGATGAATAAATGATGATCGCGAAATTCCTTTTGGCGGTGGATAGCGTGCACTGAAAGTATGAATAGTGGAAGTCATATCTCGCACGAAGCTCACTACAAAGGTGAAAGGTGTCCGTGTTTTGTGGATAATGGGGTCTTTCATGGACGACTTAGGTTTAATAGAGGACAATTTCTGATAGGAGCAAAGACCTTGGAAATTAAATGCACGCATTTTTATGTGAAGTTCTGAAATATTATCATTTTTTTCCAATTTTATGAATGAGAATTATTATAATTTTTTTTGGGGGGGTGGGGTCTACAAAGATGGAAACAGCAAAAATCAAACTAATAGCAAAATATTTCTGCCTGCATATACGTACATCATGAAAGATCAAAATGCATAACAGAATCTTCACCCACTCGATAAACAATTTTCTATATCCCGCGAATGAATTGAAGAGTTTCTCAAAACAGAGAACGACAAGTAAAACTGCAATATTGAAGAGGTACAAAATCACCAACCTTACCTATCTGGTGTCATTGGCTGCTACGAAACAGGTACCATCTACCAAAAATATTCTGAATTACTTTTAAAACCTTTCGGACAAGAGCGTCAAATAAATAAATTTCGAGGTTCCCGAAAACTCTTCACGTAGACGAGTCTCTCTTGGAACTTGTCATGGTCGTTGCGGTAGTGTTTGGACCTTTGAACATTTTTGTGTATTTAATTACCTGACAACCGAGGGTAGATGTCTTTACATATCAGTAACGTAACAAAGTAATATATCAATAAATTAAAGTAACATAAAGTACCACAAGAAACTCCTATTATCCTCTTCTAATTATGCTGGTCTCCATAATCATTTATGTTTCTCTGCAGCTATTTAACCGTATTTTTTTTTTTTACTGTAAGGTAAAGCTACGAATCCCGGGTATATCAGAACAGAGAGGCAAAATATACTGAAATAACTGAATAAATCTACCAGGAATCTCTTTCTCTCTTCAGATCTTAATTTCGTGTACGATCTTATTGGTATTTGTCTTACCTGACACACTTGGCATAAACCTTTCAATCTATTTTCCCAAATGAAAATTTCATGGCGACAGACCAAAGTTTAATTTAGCATGCTGAATAAAGGTTCTCTTGGGTTTACTTACTCCGATACACAAAAAATAAAGAAAGGCACATACTGTAGATACCATGCATGCTTTCAGATCAAAATTGTTTTCTCCTACCTTTGACTCTTTTTAATCATCTTAATTTTGCAACCCTTTGAAAATGCTTCGTGTATATTTTCAGGTGCCGTTTTCCTTTCATATTTTTAAGATAACGTCCTTTGTATCACAAGTAATACCATTCCGTAATTAAAAATGTATTTTATCTATAATATTTGAAGAATAATTAATTAAATGATAAAGGGATAAAGTATCGGAGTCTTCAGAACATTCAGAACAATCGATTATATTTTGGATACTATTTTTAATGATCAGGACAATGTGTACCACGGTTTTAACCGCTTAGATTTTAAAGAGCTATTGGAGTTGGCGGTGCGGGACACGGCCTTCGTGTTTAATGATGAAGTTTACATGCAAGTGGAAGGTGTAGGAATGGGTAATCCATTAAGCTGCATTTTTGCTGATATTTTTATGCACAAATTCGAGAGAGAGCTGCTGGACAGCTGTCCCTCTGTTTTCATGCCGTTATTTTATCGCCGTTATGTTGACACTTTTGTCCTTTTTAAAGAACGTAACCACTGTGACCAGTTTTTGCAGTATGCTAATTCACTACATAATAACATTAAATTTACTTATGAATTAGAAAATAATAACCAATTATCCTTTTTAGACACCATCGTCATCCGTGAGGACAAGAGATTTCATACTAGTGTGTTCCGCAAGAAAACCTTTACTGGTCTTGGGCAGAATTTTTACAGTTCGTGCTTTTATAATTTTAAATTGAATTTCATGTCCACTCTCCTCCACAGGGCCATAACACTTACATCCGACTGGCATCTTTTTCACAAGGAAATAGTTTTTCTCTATGATTATTTTAAATCCAACTGCTATCCATCCAATTTATTTTTAAAGTATGTTAAGAAAACATTGGATAAGTCCTTTCACCCTCCTGCTACCGCACACTTGGCACATAAATTAACATATTATATAAGTTTTCCGTTCACGCATGACACCTCTTTCCTACCCAATCTAAAAAGGATTTTAACGAATTATTTTCCTGCAGTTGACGTGAAGCTCATATTTAAGAACCCAAGAACTATTGGTGGTATGTTTCGTCACAAAGAAAAACTGCCCCCTTTAATGCAGTCCGGTGTTGTTTATTTATTTACTTGCTGTCAATGCCATTGTCAGACATACGTGGGAAACACACGCCGACTGCTTAAGGTCAGATGTGACGCACATATTGGCGTTAGCTTTCGCACTGGGTGCAAGTTGTCTAATCCCGAAACATCAAATATTAGAAACCACATAAAACTATGCAAAAGTAAAATAAACTATAATGATTTTAAGATTATACTAACCAGTCAACACGAACACCACCTCCCTATTCTTGAATGGTTTGCGATCAAGAAGCTTGTTCCCTCTTTGAACAATCATTCCTCGTCCACGCCCCTGTATATAGCTTAAACCACACCCCACCTTATGTTTATTGTTTTTCATACAGCAACTGAACTTCAAGGAATAAGGTCTGTTAGTTAAAATTTTCTATTTCTTTCTCTTTTTTTTAACAATTTTATTTTAGGTTTACCTTTTTTATTGATGTTTTACTTTATAATATTTTATTTGTACATATATCCTAAATCTTCTTGCTGTATTTGCATATTTTACTTTGTATTTTTAGTCTTGAGGATGATACAAGGATTTCGAAACGTAGGCCGCCCTGAATAAAGGAAAACCATGTACCAAGCTGTCTGCTGTAGTGCCTTCTTGCTATTTTGCTGAGGAATCGCCTCGCTTTCACACACACACACACACACACACACACACACACACACACACACACACACACACACACACACACACATATATATATATATATATATATATATTTACTAAAAGGACCTCATTCAAACTGGATGGTATTTAATGGAGTTTTTATTCAAAAAGTTACAAGCTTTCTTGGACAAACAGTCCACATTATCAAGTATCCGGAAACGGATACTTGATAATGTGGACTGTTTGTCCAAGAAAGCTTGTAACTTTTTGAATAAAAACTCCATTAAATACCATCCAGTTTGAATGAGGTCCTTTTAGTAATTCTACTAATGCACAGAACAATTGTGTATGTGATAAAGTTAATATATATATATATATATATATATATATATATATATATATATATATATATATATATATATATATATATATATATATATATAATAAATTCCTTACATAACCACTCAACGTTGTTTGGTCTTTAAATATTAATCCTCTGTTCGTTCCACGCCATTTGAGCGTTACATCTGTTGGACCGGTACATGAATAAAGGTTGCTATGTCAGTTTTCCACATCGTTGCTTATCTGGCCTTTGGTGTTTGTTCATGCACAGAGCGAGTCCATCTCATATTGGATCTGCAACAGACGTGATCTGAAATGGATCTTTTCGAGGCCAACGGGCGTTCTACATGACACGTATACATTAGCGAGCGCTACCTCATGGCATGCGTTTAGTTATTTGTGATTTGAACTGTTTCTCTCGTTTGATTCCATCTAATCCAAGGAAATTTTAGAAGCTAATATACGGAGGGATACGTAACGTACTAAATTTCTGTGCACGGATATTTTTTACTTGTCTTCAAGAGCTCGGAGATCAGTGCTGCCTACGTATCTATCTATTGATAGCTTTAACATTTTCAGTGAAAGTTATCCTTGGCATCAGGGGGAACTTTTCCCATGAAACCATACTTCTAGTTAATAGCAAATACACACATTGCTGGTCTTTCCCAGTCTCTTTTTATCTTTTATGATAGGCAATTAGGAGGCTAAGATATTTGTAAAATTTCCGTTTCCGTCTACGGGCAAACGGAAATATAGTGTCTTATACTTACGCGGTGAATCAAAATGTAGTCTCATAATTATTCGAACTGATAACATCTAGTTAGTGGGCATATGTTGAGGGGCTGGCAACATAACAAGGGTAAAAGATGCTTACAAAACTTAAGTGGGAGAAGGGGAGAGACGGAGACAAAGTAGACATAGACTCTACCGCAATAAAAGTTTGTGAAAATGTCGCATTCATTATTGTTCCTGTAACTTTACCGTTTATCTGTTCTGCTCACTCACCGATGAATTACAGCAGATGATATTCAATGATCGAGATGCATCGTCACTTGAGAATATCTCTTTAATAACTGAGCCTGTGTAGCGAAGGAATCCTGCGTAATCTTGCCTTTTGGTCCTGTGTAATGTTGCCGTCTGATTTTTCGTTCCAGTATCATCTTTTCCTTTCGAAGAAAGAAAAAAAAAAAGAATGTAGATGTTATTAAGAAGAAAATTAGGGATTTTCAGACAATCTTAACTCACCATTCAAAAATTATTATTTATGAACATCCCATCTCTTTCGACGACCAGCCTGCTTCTTGATGAATGGTGTATTAATGGGATTCATGAAACACGGGGTAAACAAAATCATTCACACCCCTGCCGTGAATGGTATGCATACCTAATCGAACTAAGTGACTACTGAGGGAATGTAACAACTCACATACTAAATCCCGTTGATACACAATTGACATTGACCTCAATATCACGAGTCACCTGAATAGCGAGAGAGAGAGAGAGAGAGAGAGAGAGAGAGAGAGAGAGAGAGAGAGAGAGAGAAAACTAAACTAAGTAACGTGTGAATGTGTCCTGGGAAGTTGTCGTAAATGGGAGAGACTAATTTTAAGAGAAGAATGTTGTAGCTGATATTCTAATTCCAACACTGAGACCGGCACAGTAGTCAACATGAAATCACAAGCTCGGGTATCTCAATCATGCCTCAGGGCAGACGCTCGGTCGTCTAACACTCGGACACAACTCGTAGAACAAATGTACGACGGGTGTAGTGCTGCATAGAATGAACATAGAAGAGGTCGTCATTTTCAGCCAAATATACCATGATTCCCCAGGTAATAACCAGGTTCCTGCTAGTTGCCAAATGAAGATACAAAGCTATTGATCACGAAACACTAGCGGGCCATAGACGATCCAATAGCTTGTCCAGCATCATGTATGATCATGCCATTTGGGTGTGTAGGTGAGCGCATGAAAGCAGATCCAGCATGCTTGATGAAGATTAAACGAGTTCGAGTTTCCCTCTTCATGCAAGAGGTTCGTCATGCATGCTAGATTGTTTGTGCTGTTGCTTGTCACGCACGCTCAGTTGAGTAGCTACAGTCATGATGAGGGGGTCTCCCGAATCACATGAATTTTGGCGGGAGTTTATTGAACTGTATAAAGAGTTTCCTGCTCTTTGAAAAATAAAGAGTGACGAATATAAAAATAAAACTCTAGAGCAGGAATGTTATGAGAAATTAGTAGGAAAAAATGAAAGAAAACAATCCATCAGGTACCCAGCTCACTGCCACAAGCAAGATTAATTCTTTCCGTACTTGCTATAGGCGAGAATTAAAAAGAGTTCTTAGTAGTAAAAAGTCTGGAGCGGGCACAGACGATATACTGTATATGTACCCAGTCCGTGGTATTTTGAGGACCTCCATTTCCTACGAGATCAGGAAGTACAAGAAGAAGGAATTTCTACTTTACAGAGCGAGGAAGAGAATGAAAATGCATCTGTAAGTTTTAAGGTTTATTTATTCCTTAGCCTATTAGTAATCCTTCTTTTACTATTTTATTACATGTTTCAGTATACTGCATTCAGTACTTGTCATATTACTCTACCGTATCCTATATCTACCGTAAGTCTTGGCAAGCATTAAAGGCCTAGCTTCATTTTCATTATAGTTCTGTTGGCTATTTTGCCTAATACAAATCAAATTAAGATTAGGCCTATAGAAACTTAGAGTTTATAACACATAATTTTGAATGCATATTTGTTAAAGATGGTTGTCAAAATTCACTAAGTTTCAATACATATAGTTATATATTTTTGGCTTATATTAATGACGCTTAGATATAAGCCAGAAAAATCGTGCTTAAAACTAAAGTTAATTTTGGCAAACCAACCTATACAAAACTGGCCAAGTGACTTAAGTTAGTGCAAAATAGACCTAAGTCTGACAACCGCGTTTGCAAGTTTTTTTTTTTTTTTTGCAAGTTTACTGCCATGGAACGGCAATAACATTATTAAAGTAATGGCAATATCTATTTCTTACTTCCTTTGCTGAGGATGGTGCATTTCGCACATTAGTTGGTTCTAATGAAAATAGTTGCCTCCCTCCTTCTCCCATTACCCTAGCATTTTCATCTTCAGTGCCTTCTAAATAGAGGGTACAGTATTTCTGGCGTAAATAGTTATGTAAATAGCAACAGGCTAAAACAATTACTGATACTTTTTTCTAGGGACAGGTTTATGGCATTCTGAATAATTTGGAACTTGCTCACCAATATGCCAAAGACATTTTCAAGAATCCGGTGAGCTCTTGACAACCGGTAATTGAATATTTCCTCTTCTTTCGATAGATTTCCATGTGCTTAGCGTTTCATAAAATTGTCCATCAATGGACACGCGTCGTCCCCAACAAAAAACATAAGGTACAACAACATTGCTGCCAGTTAGAGCACTTGGTTCAGGGATATGTAATACCTTTTCTTTCAGTTGTTTGGAGAATTTGGTATTTGCGAAAACTCCTCCGTCAGACACTCGACCATTTGTCCCTACATCGACCATCATGAATTCGTAATTTGCACTGACCAGTGCCATCAAGAATATGCTAAATGAATGTTTATAATTGTAGTAGTAGGAGCCAGATCCAGGTGGTTTAGTTATTTTAATATGCTTGCCGTCTAGGGCACCCATACACTGTGGAAAGTTCCATATATTTTGAAATGACTCCACAACATTTATCCATTCTTCTTCACTTTGTGGCATCTGTAAGAAGAAAAAATTCTTGTTACAAAATTTGTTTTCAGAGTAATCAGAAAAGCAAGAGAGAGAGAGAGAGAGAGAGAGAGAGAGAGAGAGAGAGAGAGAGAGAGAGAGAGAGCACATTTATTCCTTAGCCTATTAGTAATCCTGTTGTTGTTGTCGATATTATCGGTATTGCTGTTATTCTTGTTGTTGTTGTTGTCTGCTTATTTTTGTTATCGCTACCACCATTATCATTATAATTACCATCAACATCATCGTTGTTGTTGTTGTTGTTGTGGTTCCCCAGACTCTGTTATGCCAGGAAGCCTGCACCGCGCAAGAAGGACACCACGCTTACTGGATCTGACCATAACTGTGTGGTAGTGTGGATGTTGTGTTGTTGTCTAAGGGCTGCCAAGTTAGGGCAATCTACTAAGAGATGTGTAATTGTGTGGGGACTAACTTGGCAGAGTGGACATATGTCTGTTTGGGTGTTGTCTATGCGGTGTTTGTAGGTGTTTAGTGATTGGTGATGACCACAGCGAAGTCGAGTCAGGTGTACTCTCTCCAATCTTGAGAGCTGTGTTTCTGTGCTGTTTATGTTGGGTGGGGGGGTGCCGAGTATGTTGTTGTTGGGAAGGTTATTAAGTGCTTGTCTGGTGAGGTGAGTATGGATTTTGTGTGATGTTTGTGGGTGGTGGTATAGAATTCAAGATATTTGTATAGTGTCTGTGTGGTGTATTCGCTATTTGCCTGTGTGTTGGAGGGTGGTCGTGAAGTTAATAGCATGGGCTGTTTGTGTTGTTTATGACTGATGCCAAGAATTGTGTGCCTCTCATGTCTAAGTGTTGCCTGATGGTGAGAATCTTGGTTTCGGCGTGTAAGTGTTCTATTGGTGTGGATTGTGTACTGCCAAGGATGATTCTAAGAGCTGTGTTTTGTATTATTTGTAGTTTGTTTAGTTGTGTGTTGGATATGGCAGGGTGCCAGGCTAGGCTGGCGTAGTTTATTATGGAGCGGATGTATTGTTTGTATACTGTGATGAGCGTTTCTTTTTGTTGTCCAAATGTTGTGCCTGTTAGTGATCTTAGTGCATTTAGTCTAGGTCTGCATTTCTCGATGATGTTACTGACATGTGGAGCAAATGACATTGAAGTGTTGTATGTGACTCCTAGGATTTTTTTGTTTCATGTGTGTGGAATTGTGGTGTTGTTCAGCATTGCTGTGGGTCTGTACTGATGTTCTTTGTTGTGACTAGTGAGTAGTGTACTTGTGGATTTTGTTGGTGCTACCTGTAATCTGTTTTTGTGTGAGCCAGTTTTCAAGTTGTGTTATGTAAGTCTGTACTTGTGTGGAGCATACGTTTTTGTCTGCATGTATTGATATGATTGTTAGATCGTCTGCATATGAGGAGATGTATATGTTGTTAGGTGGTGTTGGTATGTCATGCATGAATAGGTTAAAAAGTGTTGGACTTAGGACAGAGCCTTGTGGGACGCTGTTCGGGAAGTTTCTGATTTTGGATGACTCGCCATTGTAGTGTACAAATGCTTGTCTGTCTGTTAAGTAATTGGTGAGCCAGCATTTGGTGTTGTTGTGTAGTGTGGTGTTGTAAACTTTGTTGATGAGAAGTGGTCTAGAGATGGTGTCAAAGGCTTTACTTATGTCTATTGTGATTAGCAGTGTTCTTTGTGGTGGGCGTCTGGAGTTAATGCCATCTTATATTTTTTGTGTGAGGTTGCTGAGTAGTCTTGTTGTGGAGTGGTGTGGTCTGTAGCCATGTTGAGTGGGTGACAGTGGTATGTGTGGTGTGGTTTTGCGTAAGATGAGGCGTTCTACTACTTTTGATGGTGTGCAGAGTAAAGTTATAGGTCTGTATGAAGCTGCTTGTGTAGGTGTTTTGTTTGGTTTTAGAAGTGCTATTATTTTCCCCAGTTTCCAAATGTGTGGTATAATGCAGTGTGCGTATGAATAGTTGGCTATGTTTGTCAGTGTTTGTGTGCCATGGGGACCTAGATGTTTTAAGTGAATGTTTGAAATGTTATCGATGCCCATGGCTGCAGAGTTTTAAGTTGTTTAATGATTCTAGCAGTGTCTTCTGTTGTGGCTAGTATTACTGTGTAATCTAATGGGAACTGTTGTTTGCGTCTGTAGATGTGTCTGTCTTCTTTGTATTTGCGTAGGTGGCTGATTTTTGCGTAGTGGTTTATTAAGATGTTGGCTTGTTGTTTGCGTGAAGGGATCTTGTCAGATGTGGTGATTGAGGCGTGACTTTGAGTGTTCCCACTGTTTGAATTGATGAGACTGTTGATAGTTCTGTGTAGTTTGGATGGGTTGGTTCTGTAGTCTAGTGTACCTTGAAAAGTTTGCCAGTTCTCTGTCTGTTTTTGAGTTAATTTGGTGTTTATTTCTGTGTTTAAATCATGTATGCGATTTGTTGTGATTTGTGTGTGTGGGGTTGGTGTATTTCTTAAATTGTTTCGTTCTGTTATGAGTCTGTTTATGTCAGGAGTGAAGTTTGGGTTGTAGTGTTTTCTGTTGCCTTTAGGAACGTTTCTTTTGTCTGCATTGTTTATTATGTCGTTGAATTGTATTGTTGTATTGTTTAGTGTCTGTGATGATGTTATGTGTGTGTGGTTTAGCTCCCGGAAATGAGCCTCAGTGGTTTCCAAGTACTCATCCCAAGCAGCGCGCTTGTAGTTAGGGATGGTGTGTCTTGTATGTGAGAAAGTGTCATGTGTGGTTCGGAGTGTTATTAAAATAGGAAGGTGGTCTGATGATAGGTCTGTTTGTGTTTTCCATGTGATTGATTGGGTGAGCAAAATGTTATGTCTGGGGAAGTGAGACTAAAGTTGGCTTGGTGTGGTATGTGTGTGTGAATATCTGTGTTGTTTAGTATGTATAGCTGGTCTAATTGTGTTGAGATGTCTGTGCCTCTTTGTGTGATGTCTTGGTGGGCGTACCAGTCCGAGTGTTTGGCATTGAAATCTCCTCCCAGAAGTATATCTGGGAGGGTATTCAACGCCTGCAGTCTAATTGTGAAGTTTGCTGGTAAACCCGGTGAATATTCTGGAGGGATATATGTGTTGATGATTGTGATTTGTTTGTTGTGCCCTATTTTGATATTAAATGCTTGTAGTTCTGTATATCTGTCTACTTGTGTTAGTGTTCTGATGTGCTGCGTTTTTTCAATGTAGGATATGTTATGGTGTATGTATGTGATGAGGCCTCTGCCATCACCATGTTGTCTGTCTTGTCTGATGGCTGTGTAATTTGTTATGTTGGGTGTTTTATGTGTGTGTTTCAGTTTTGTTTCTTGAATGATGGCTATGTGGATCTTTTGTTTGTGCATGAAATGTTTTAGTTCAATGTGTTTGTTGCGAATGCCGTCAATGTTTAATTGTAAGATGTTTATGTTGTGGCGATTATGTCTAAGTGTGTGAGTGCGTGTATTTAGTGGTGCATTTCTGTGGGCGTTAGGTGAGTGTGTGCTATGGGGTGTTGGGGTTTGTCGGGATGTTTGATTTGTAGGAATGGGTGATGGTGTTCTGGGATTGGAGGAAAGTTTGGTAGATGTGGGAGATGGTGATCTGTGTGGTGTTGGTTGGTTGGTGTTTTGTTGGATAGGAAGTGCTTGTTGTGTATTGTTATTGTTTGTTTGTGTGTGTGTGTTACGGCATATGATGCACTTCCAATGTACATTGTAGTCTTTTAGTGTTCTCAGTGTGGTGCACCGAAGGTGTACCCACCCACCACACAAGTTGCAGTGGACTGATCCACCCCCGCCGTGAGAAGCTGTGACTCGTGTGCTGCAGATGGGACATGTGTAGGGGCCTGGGTTTAATTCTATGTCACCGGCTAGGATTAATTGTAGGGTATAGTAGCCGGGTTACCATATCCCTTCAGAGAAAAACTGGAGATCCAGCTGCGCGGCGCCACCCCGGGCGCGGTACCCTGCGGAGCATTGGGGAGCCACTCCTCCTCTTCTCCCCTCCCTTGTATTGTGGACGTTTGATCCAGGTGGCCGTCGTTCCACCGCTGTCTGGAGAGGTCCCACGACGATGACGCGTCCACTCCGGAACCTTTCAACATCATCGTCATTATCATTGCTATTCTTTTTTTCTCAGGAAGCAAGTACTGTACATCCATAGACAGTTTGGTGAAAACAACCCACTGTAGTAAGAAAAGAAAGAATAACATTGAAGCTAAAAGAAATGAGCTACTAGAATTAGCTTGGAGTCATCTGAGTCAAAGTGATGATGCAATAGATAATTTAGCAAAGAGTTGGGCGGCAGATTTAAAAAAAAACTTGATGAGGAACAGCAAATTTAAGCCAAACATGCGATAAATGACATCCTCTTTCAAGGGAGCTCAGGTTCACTTCACAGACACTCAGTCAAAATAAATGAGCCAAATGCCCACCAACAAAGCAGATCATCAACACCTTCTTTTGACGGTCATTCAGGGAATTCCTTCAACATTATTCCTGCAGCAATGCAAAGGGAAAACGTCACTGTTCAAAACGTCACTGGTGGGAACATGCCTACACCACTTAATTTTATGGAGCTTTTCAACGATCTCCAGTATCGATTGTAAATTGATGAAGCATTCTTAACAATAGGTCTATTATTATTGTTTCATGAAAAGATTTCACCTTAATGAATTACTGTACAGTAGATGTTTCTGAATACGAATTTCATATTTTCTTGGTTACATGGCAAGTAGTGTTGTTACATGTAGACTGTGTCGTATTCTATTATCATCTAAATATTTTTTCTTTTCATATTTTCTTGTGAAGGAAATATTAACTAAAATGGGCACAATGAGCAGAGTTATGTTACATTGCAGATTCATTTTGCAATTTTTATTATCTATAAAAAAAGATATCTTTTCATCTACCACAAGTCTATTAACTATCATTATAAAAATTTCACGGGTTTCATTTGTGCCTATACTAGACACAGTTGTAAGAAATAATACACACATACACACGCGCAGACACACACACACACATATATATATAAATATATATATATATATATATATATATATATATATATATATATATATATGTGTGTGTGTGTGTGTGTGTGTGTGTGTGTGTATGTGTGTGTATATTATTTCTTAAAACTGTGTCGAGTATAAGGCACAAAAAAAAAAAATCTTTTCATCTGCCACAAGTCTATTAAATATCATTATAAAAATTTCACGTGTTTCATTTGTGCCTTATACTAGAGTTGTAAGAAATAATACACACACACACACACACACACACACACACACACACACACACACACACACACATATATATATATATATATATATATATATATATATATATATATATATATATATATATATATATATATATATATATATGTATATATATGTGTGTGTGTGTGTGTGTGTGTGTGTGTGTGTGTGTGTGTGTACAAAATATACATTGTACAATATGTTTATATCTATATAATGTACTTTTACCGAATGCAAGAGAGAAAAGGTAAAATTTGCAAACCAGATGCATTCTTACCTTAATGTTGTCTTTGAGCACCTTTATTATTGCACTGCATGTCTCCAGTATAATTTTGCCAAGGCTCTGTGTAGATATGCGGGTAGTAAATTTCAAGTCTTCAAAAGCTTGGCCTGTGGCAAGGAACCGCAGAGTACTTGAATGTCTCTGGCATGGCAGTATGGCATCTCTCATATTGGTATCCTGTTTTATAATGTATGGTGTTACTAATCCCAATAAATCGGAGAAAGTTTCATCACCCCTCAAAAATCTTTTATAATCCTCGGGTGATGACATCACAAATTCCTTTAAAAGTGTTTCGTAGGAAAACCTTGGCCTTTTCTTAAGCCACTCTTTCATCCATGCCTTTCTTTTACTTTTCACTTTTACAGTGTCGCCTTCTAAAGCGATAATTATCGCAGCGCAAGCGAGCTTCTTGCTCATGTTCGTCCCCCACGAGTACACACAACTAAGGCTTGATATGGTGTGCTTGACGAATGTGTAGCGTTGCATGATACATGCTTAAGCATGATGCTGGACAAGCATATTGGATCGTCTATGGTCAGGGCAGACGCTCAGTCGTCCAACACTCGGACATACCACGGGTGTACTGCTGCATGAAATGAACATGGAAGAGGTCGCCATTTTCAGCCAAATATACCATGATTCCCCAGGTAATAACCAGGTTCCTGCTAGTTGCCAAATGAAGATACAATGGTATTAATCACGAAACACTTAAGCGGGCCATAGACAATCCAATATGCCCGCTTTAGGCTCATCTCGTATCAAGCAGTCTGCCATCGGTAAGCCTAGACAAACCTGGGTTACGCAATTTAAATTAATACCGAGGCAGTACTGTAAGAAGAAAGTCGATATAAAGGGCGCTATTTGTTATTTCCTTCAGCTTACATATGTCACTATACTTGGTCATTTGCGATAGTAAATTACTAATTTTGTGCATTCTGATCTAAAAAAGACGTTGATATATGTATTAATGCCAGCGTGCCATGTGTCATGCGTGAGCAGTTATCTAATCTGTTATTAACTGTAGTATCATTATTACTGTGAGCTGGCAGTTCTCGAGACGATTATGGTCACCCGAAAAAAGCACAGAATACAGAGTGCTCTACTTTCTATTTGTTCATCAACTGCTCTAAATATTCTTATGTGTTCAGCTACATACAGTGCTCAGTTCAAAGTACAAATATTTCGTCTGCTCATTTAACTAAGATTTTGACTTTGTTGATAATTTTTTCGGGCTAAGGTGCACCATCATCAGAAATCAGCTCCTTTCTGCGTACTCTGGTTTCATTTCCGAGCAAGGATAAAGTTTGTTTTGGAATAATTTCGAATATTATTTCAAGATATAAAGTGTGACCAAGTATAAACTTCATATTTTGATACATTCCAATTCATAAAGGTATTTTGGCAAAACGCTACCCACATTCTTTATTGTTTTGATCGCATTCTTTCTATTTCCCTTCTGCTTAATCGGTTTGCCTCATGTTGTTCATATTATCTGTCTGTCTACTGTTTCGTTCCTCTTAGCTTATGCTCACGCAAAGGCTAATGGACCCATCCCTCAGAGAATCTTCTTCGAAAGTATAGCCTTCACATTAATTTGCACGTGAAGATTGTCCATTCCCCCACCCATCCCCCATCCCCGAAAAAAAATATTACATAACCATCTTTCTACTGATGTTTAGACCGTTAATCAGGTAACTTCTTGGAGGTAGCCTTACTCATAAAATTTACTTCGGTACTGTTACCTGGGAGGGGAACTTGTCAATCATAGGATGTCTCTTAACTTGGCTAAAATGCAAAGTCTAGAAGTGTTATTTACGGGATCCATTTTAATCTACCATTTTGTTTGCCTCATTATATGCTCCTAACCTTAGAATGTGACTGTGGAATTTATGGGGATGCATCTTAAACCAACTTTCCCTAACCCCACATCCTACTGGTGATTACAAGGGATACCACCTTCTTACCTAAGCTAACCTATGATGCTTCATCTCGTCTCACCTAACCTGACTTAATCTAAGCTAAGGTGACGTGTCCTACCTGGCATAACCCTTCCCAACCTTATTTAGAAAGTTTGGCAATGGTACTTAATGGGATGCCTCCTAGTGATTCTTTTCAACTAAATACATAAGTATTGCTTTCATATGAAGTATCTGCTGACATTTAAGTGTAACATTTCTGAAAAATACATTTTCAGTTGTCTGTGCCTTTTTGTAAGTTGGCCATTTCGTAAGGCTCCCGTAACAGATCACAAGTTCTGTCTTAAATTTTACTTTTTACTGATAATTCATTGTCAAATAGAACGCTTCTTTAGTTTGTAGAGCCTTGGGATTTTCGTAGCACTAGGTTAAACTAAAATTCGATTCGGAAAATATAAATTAAATTTTAATTTGATATATAGAAATATTCCTGTTTCTGCTTTATAAAAAAAAAAAAAAAATTTGAGAATTTCCCAATTTACTTAATTGTCCACCAACCTTGCGAGAATTCCCAAGAAAATCACGAGTCAGTATATAGTTATATTTCGCTATGTATTTCTTCTCAAACTATGCATTCTTTAGTTTGGTGATGCTTTAGAATTTCTCATATATTTGTATTAAAATAACTTAGAAAAAGAATCTTCACACATGAATCCAGCTTTAAATTGGAATATAAAAATATTGCTGTTTCAATTTCATGAAAATTTGGATGCAGACAACTCAAAGTAAAAAAAAATAAATCTCTCGCCCACGACTAAAACTGTAGACCTTCCAAATCTTGGCCTCTAGAGGGGATTGGAATCTTCTGGCCACGGCTTAGAGAAAGTATCCTGGATCTCTGCCGACAGGTTGTTTATAGGGGAACAGATTTGCTGCCATTCTGGATTGTTCGCTAACAACAAAGGTAAATCTCCCTAGACAGACTTTACGATACTGCAAGTGGCAGTTCTGTGACAGGAAGGCTTACTCTGTCCATGTAAAAACAACATGAGTTTGTTGCCTTCTTCCTTCGTCTTCGAATAGAGTTAAGAATATCAACACTCAAGGGCTGATCCAATTTGTGCAAATTGGACCTTATTTCTGAATAAATGGCAGGAAATGTGAGATTTATTTCGCGCAGCAGCTGAGGTGTTCATAATCTTTTGTAGGAGACATTTCATCCTCTAATTCTAAGACGAATGGTGTTTGGTGCAAAAGGTGCAAAATAGCAGATGACATTAAGAACTGGTATATATGTCTGTCTTACCGGCTTTCTGAGTATCTGGAACTCTTTTGTCTTATACATATAGCAGTCTGTTTTGTTAAACTATGTAAGATCCATGCCGATCGCAGATGTGACCCTTAGGACAAAGCCATCCAAGTTCATTCTTGAGAAAAATTGCATCATTTTATCTCTTTTCAATTTCTAACTTTGTGAGCTCAGTTGCAGAACTGCAAAAGACCTACATGATCTATACAGGATGTATCTTTGACATGGATAGTATTGGTATTCACGATGAAGAGCAAACGAGATGTCACGATAAATCGTTGGTTGTACAACAAAGCATTTGCCTTGTTGTTCTATCATATTCGAACTTTGAACTTATCTTCATTAAGCCTGGCACGTTGTCAGGGGAAACACTTCATGAATATTGAATATTACTTTTGAAGGTTATAGAGATTCCATGTTAAATGTATAATGACAACTTTAAATATATATATATATATATATATATATATATATATATATATATATATATATATATATATATATATATATATATATATATATATAATTACTTGCGGGTTGCTCAATGAGCAAGAGCCATATATGGCGTAAGGCAACGAAGTTTGCACATGCGAAAAGGGCAGTAACCACGAAAAACTCGACGTTGCTTCAGGCACACTTTAGAGGCGACCGCTGCTGCCCTCCGGACTGTCTGCATTAGAGATGTAGCGTATGTCTGAAAATGGGATTTGCGGATGCGGATATCAATGTTTTAAAATTTGTAGATGCGGATATCAGTCTTTCAAATTTGCGGACGCGGATGCAGATATTTGATGACATACCCTCGAGGATGTGGAAGTGATGCGGATATTTTCTAAATCTTAATAGTTTAGATATATTCAATTATTAAAGATGACTTTCAGCCACAGAGAGAGAGAGAGAGAGCAGGAATTGGAACAGTGAATAAAGAGAATGGATACAAATTACCTAATATTTGATGTACTAATTAAAAGTAGAAACATAAGTGATACTCGTGTACTTGTTTGCATACTTTCATATGAACGTACAAACAGTAAGAGCGAACGTTTTAGTTGTCTTGGCACAAGGTTATTTCATGCTCATTGCATGATAAGGGTAACAAAACTCACAACCATTCTTCGCATAAGAGAGAGAGAGAGAGAGAGAGAGAGAGAGAGAGAGAGAGAGAGAGAGAGAGTTTCCTAAAAAACGCAACACCCTGCCTTTATGATCACAACTGCTGTAAATAACCTGAAATTACTAAAAAACATATGCTTTAAACAAATATGCTACAAAACAAATATGCTGTAACAGAGCAACTGATACAGTAAATACTGTATGAAATGTGTAATTGTGTATCATGTATTCTGTATAATAAGACGAAAAAGCCAAATTTAGCAAGAAAAAAAAACTCTAATTTTATCTACAATGTATGAGTATGGACTATTGAACAGTGAGTAGAGGGTAATATCCGCATATCCGCATTCTCAAACTGCGGATGTGGATGTGGCTTCCAATGCGGATGCGGATGTGGATGCGGATGTTAAGAAATTGTCAGTACGGATGTGGATGTGGATTTACAAAAAATGCCGATAATCCGCGGATGCGGATCCGGATGCGTATATCCGAAACAGTCTGCATGCTCAGGCTGCCAGAACCGGATTCTGTACTGACCTGCATCTGTATTTTTCGTGTAAGACATTATTCAATTAATGTACCCTTATCTTCTGAGTATTTTCACCGTCTATGAAGAATGAATATCGGCTACAGAGGACGAAGTAATAAGAAAAACAGAAGTAGCATATTTGATAAATACTGCTGACGAAGCCACAGTAAATATATTTCTATTCTTCATCAGCGCTTAAATACTTCGGCCGCCCTCTTACGGTAGATTTTTTTTTTCTCTGAATGTGATTTTAATGCTATTAGTTTACGAAATACCGGCGAAATTAATGAAGACAGTGTTTACTGTACAAAATTTATGTAGAATTTTATCAAAACATTTTTTTTATTTGTTCCTTATTCCTACCATTTTTCAAAAGACGAATGAAGCAAGGGTACAACTATGCCATATACCCGCAAGTGGGCTTACAGAAAATTTTGGCGGTTTTTGATTGGTTGTCAAAGCTTGGGGGAGGGGGGTTGTGTGTTTGTGTGGGTGTTGGGGGGGTTGCTCTCCGATTGGCTGGGAGCGGAATGACTTTGGCAGGCGCCAAGCAAGGGAGTGCTGGTCACGGGGCGCGTTGTCCGAAGTATCGTGCGTCTGAATTGTCATCCCAGAAGCAAGCCTTGCCGTTCTCCTGACGGTGGTAGGGAGAAGGGTCACCTTGGTTAAGTTCAGGGACGGTTTTAATCGGAGAACGGCGAGGGCATCTTTATATCGGAGGGGAAAGATCCTTGCAAAATCCTGGATGGCGACAACGACCGTCGTCGCCTCTGTTAAAAGGAGCCCCTCGCCATCCTCCGACGGAAATCATCACTGAACATAACCCAGGAGACCTTTCTTCTCCCTACCAACGTCAGGAGAACGGCAAGGCGCGCTCCTGGGTTAAGAATTCAGCTGCCCGCTATTTCAGGCAGTGCGCCTTGTGACCAGAACTCCCAGGACCTGGAGCCAGCCAACTATAGGAGTCCCCCCGCCCCCACACCCCATCTTTGATATGCTCAAAAGTCGCCAAAAATTTATGTAAGCCCACGTGCGTATATTAATACGGCACAGTTGTACCCTGGTCTCATTCGCCTTTGGAAAAATAGTAGAAAGTCCTACTGAAACGTCAAAGAATAAATAAAATTTGGACAGCTGCTATATAATTTACCTGCTGCTACAAAAAAATTCATTCGAGAGATTAGGAAACTACGATACAAACAAACTCTAACGGCACCCAGGCGGTCATTCAATTCAATGAAGTTTGTTTGAGAGGGTCTTTTTCTGAAATAATAATAATAATAATAATAATATTAATAATAATAATAATAATAATAATAATAATAATAATAATAATAATAATAATAATAATAATATGGGGAAACAATTGAGACAGAAAAAAGCGCATGGATACTTATATATGAGACAGTTCCAAAGTCTATTACTTTCAATGAATAAGTAATTTCACACGATGGTTAATTTATCTCATACTTTTAATTAAACTTCTACTGAAATTCAAAAGTAAAACTAAATATTTTTAATAAATCATATAACCATTCAGTGTATCCAATAAAATACCGAAGACTCAAGCGGTACTTTGAAATATGCGAAAAAATCTATTTTTAAATTAATTCGTCTATCCAACGAGAGTGCAAGTCTACCATGCATCCTCCGAATCTCCTTTTCTTGGTAATTTTATTGTTCCCAGCATTGGACTCCTGCAGTCTGAGTGGATTACTGGGGGTTCATGACAGACTTTGACCTCCTTCCAAGTTCAGGGGAATTTGCATAGGAAGGCCCGAGTCGACCGATTAATGCAATTGCGTCCTTGTCTTGCAGACCAAAAGTTGAGACGAGACTTGTTGATTTCCTAATAGTTTTCAGTTTTAAATAGATTTCCCTCCAAAGTTTCAGTCAGTCATAAGGGTACGAAACCAAGGATAAATCTTGAGCATGAGGCTGTTCAAATTTTAGAAGTGAAGAAAGTTCTCAAACTGATAATACGCAATGTCGTCGTAGAGAGAGAGAGAAAAAAAAAATAATTTGATGATTAATCCTCTTCATTCTATTAATCATAATAAAGAATACGTTTTCGAAACAAAAATACCGATGGCTGTTAAACATGAAGCCGGTATTCATAACGACGACGAAATACTTCCTCATAGCGTGAAAATCATACCAAACAAAACATTGCTTTTGTATTTAAAGTGTAAGAAAAACATCGTGAAAGGGTGCTTTCATGAAAAAGGATAATTTAGACTGATAAAAAATAAACAATAAGAAATTCATTACATGGGAAGGTAACGTAGGGGCGGAAAGCCTGTTAATTTTAGTTACATTGCTATTACAGCCGTGCACCAAGGTCAGGTTCACAATAGATTTCATTCCATTCGGTAATTTCATATTTTCGAAGAGGACGTGCTAACCAAAATAAATGAACCTCAAATATCAGTTCATAAAATTCACAGCACTACATTTACAACGATATTCTAAGAAACTTGAGTCGGTTCTTATAGTGATACTTCTCCCCTTTCTACACACCACTGCAAACCAGTTCCGATTTAAAGCAAACCATTCAACTGACACCTGCATCCACATCCTGAAAGATTGGCTGAACTATTACCTATCATCAACCTCTCTTGTTTTCCTATGTTTTGTAGATGTGAGAAAAGCATTTGACAGAATAAACTACCTGAAGCTCTTCCTGAAGCTGCACAAAGGAGGCACACCTCTATACTTAATTGGCATTTTATGTTGCTTGTTCTCCACATAGCAATTCTGTGTCAAATGGGGTAACGTATTGTCGTACGGCTTCGGCCCCCTAAACGGGCTCCGGTAAGGGTGCATTCTCTCTCCATACTTGTTTAATACGTAAACAGATGCCCTGAATGTCAAACTGAACTCACTCCCAATCGGATGTATTATCGACGAAACAGCAATGAACAACCTCTGTTACGCCGACGATATGGTTTTGATTTCCCCATCAGTGCAAGGTCTCCAGCGACTCATCGACACTTTCCGCCAGTATGCTGAGGAATGTGATATCCTATACAACAAAAACCAAGGCCTAGTTCATGTCGCTGCTTCCGAGATCGCTTAAGCATATTACAGAACCACAAATTTTCCTCGTAAATCATTAAAGATACGGCAGACGTAGAACAGAGGCATCGTAAACTGTGTGCAACTGGCAACCTATTTGCAAGGAGGTTTGTCTTTTGTCACCGAGACACGAAACTGCTGTTCTTCCGCTTGTACTGCTGCAGCACAAGATGCTACAGCATATACGGGTGTTCCCTTTGGATGAACTATACCCGAGAGACCATAAGACGTATTACCGTCGTTCACAGTGACATTCTGAGACACCTCACCAACACACTTCGCTACCACTCCGCCACGTATACTGTATGTAACAGTATGTTCATAGAAAACCGCCTGGATAATTTAAAAATCTTTGTTAGGCGAACAATGTCCAGTCTGATCCCCGACGGGGAAACACTGGCAATTCGCTTATTCAATTGCATCCTGAGCAGTGAGGCAAGAAGAAGATCTAAAATGTGGGAATGATGGGAGAATGAGGCGTCTGTTCCATGAATGACGTTATCTTCCTTCACACATAGGTGGCCTGAGTTGTTGTATATAATTATTCTCTATTTTTGAAATTTATTAAAGTGTCATCTGCAGAATCTGTTATTATTATTATTATTATTATTATTATTGACGTTTGCTTTTTTCACTTTTCGTATTTAGCCTTCTGGACCTGATTTCCGTAAACCGCCTACTAGGTCCCTAGCTGGAAATTAATTGTATGCATCTGTTTTTTTTAATTGTTATATTTTTCATATTTTCACTATCATTCTCAATATTAATACTTCCATCACCATTATTATGAAAACTATTTTTACTACTGCTTCAACAACTATGTGGATATTGCTGATTATCATTTTTATAGTTTTATCCCGGGTATCTAGATTGTGTGTCTTGTATTGTCTCTACTTTGTATATTCCATGTATATGACCCTAAGCTGAAATAAATATTATTATTATTATTATTATTATTATTATTATTATTATTATTATTATTATTATTATTATTATTATTATTATTACTTAATCAAGAATCTTCGGGGCCCCATTATCTTCCGGGCCCCATTGTGATGCACTACTTTATCATCTGAACACTTTTATCTTTTGAATGTTCCTTAATTATTTGTTTATTGTGAACTTAGTGTGTTTACTCTACATCTTTAGGCTTTATGAGGAGACACCTAACAATAAAAACACTTCCCACGATTTTATGCATTAATTTATTTTGGTCTGACTAGAACGTGAACTGTTTTCTGTCAGTCAGGAAGCATTAAAACAACTTAATTCCCTTAAAGTTTTTCTGTCAGTCAGGAAGCATTAAAACAACTTAATTCCCTTAAAGTTGCTCGCATTCTACCGTCCATTTTTATTACTGGCCTTCTTTTGTTCTCCTACTTTCTTTTTGACTTGCTTTGCCACTTACTTGTATTCCTCTACATAATCTTATCTTTCAATAAATCTCATGTTTCCTCATCCTGCTTCTTATTGTGTGTATCCCCTCTTCCTCTCCTCCTATTTAGACAAGCTCTCCCGGCTGACAGTATAACCCTATCCTTCGATTTCATTTAGTCCGCACATACTTCTTAGGCCTCTCAATTTTTCATCCACTGTCTCTTTATTGTTCTCGCTTTCTTCTCTTCTAAATTCATTGTCCTAATGATAAATGCAGCCACATTTTCATATTTCCACTCCAACTTCAGCTCCTATCTATATTAACTTTGGTTTCAGTCAAAGTATTATTAGATAGATCACCATGCGATATATCGACTTACTATTCCATTTACATAAATGACACAAACAAACAATTTTTTTCCTGGCCATTTCTTCTTTGTCAAAGCATATCTATGCATATCCCCTCTTTGAAAAATGTCTTTCCACGGGGATTTCTCCGTTTCATTCACTTCAAGAACTCTGTACTTACCAACAAGTTAGCTCTTCCCGTCACCTACCTTTGTGTGTATATCGCTTAGCAAAACCAGTCTTATTATTCCCGAAACCATTAAACATCTTTTACGAATCGGAAGGAAGATATGAAGGCCAGTTATTGCTGTTCGTAAATAAAAAATAACCTAAAGGGAACACAAATAACTCATATGGTTTACTGACCTCTATAATACGGATGAGTATCCTATAGTGAAAACTTCTCTGAAAATTCTCTCTCTCTCTCTCTCTCTCTCTCTCTGTCTCTCTCTCCCTCTCTCTCTCTCTCTCTCTCTCTCTCTCTCTCTCTCTCTCTCTCTCTCTCTCTATATATATATATATATATATATATATATATATATATATATATATATATATATATATATATATATATATATGTGTGTGTGTGTGTGTGTGTGTGTGTGTGTGTGTGTGTGTGTGTGTGTGTGTGTGTGTGTGCGGATTTTGATTGCTTAACTTTTAATATATTTGGTAGAAATTAGTATGAATATCAATTTCATGAATATCGTGACAAGCCAACAAAGGTGAGGTAAGAATATTATAATAAACAAATTTTTCATCGATGAGAAATGAAATGGAAATCCTCAGTAAAACCGCCATGGCTCTGAACTAACTCTTGTCAATCGGAATTTGTTATCAAAAGTGGGTAACAAACTGACCGTTTGTACCTAAAATAACTTTTACTGAACTGTGGACTTTCGCCATCGACGGTGAAAAAGGAGCTATACAGAATCATTTGTGAACTGACGGTCCAGGAAACGTTTCTGAAAATATTAAAAGATTTTTCTTTCCAATATGTGTCAGGGCACGAACTATTTTCTTTCCATGAAGAAAAAAAAATTCAGCATAGTTTCTCTCAAGTCAAAACTTTTAATATTCTGAGAAGGAATATATAAAATGATAAAGTATATCCGGTATAAGATTACATATTTTATGCGTTAAAGGAAAACACCTAATTGCTTTTGATACATTGTTGAAAAGAGCTATGAATGAAACTTGAGAAGTGATCATTCCTATGACTTGGAGCACTGGCATTACAGCCCTCTGATGCAGACTTTTAGAAAAAAAAAGAAAAAAAAATGGGAAAGAACGTAGTGAAGATGTCACAACACGCTAAAAATTAATAATTAAATTTAAAATTTTTCCATTCAGAAGCGATATAAACTAGATAAATGTAGGTACGAAAGCTGCATAAGAGTCATTTCCCATCATTCGACTCATTTTAGTTTGGACACTTAAAGATGCGAACTTATATCAAAATTAAAAGTTAAAATAGTGAAATAAATGTTAGATTGGTTTTCCTATAAAAGTACTTTGTACAGTCCATACCAATGGATCATCTTTCCTAATATCATACTTTCACAGATAAAATGAAAATGATATCTCGAGAAAAGACGGATAAACGAATGCAATAAAATAAAATCTTAAGGGTCTTACAAGAAACACACATCTGAGCTTAGACAATCCTTCTAGAGACCTTACTATACTTTCTGGATATAGTGTGACTCATCAGGCAAGCCTTAAATAATTGATATACCTGGGAAGGTACCTAACATTTTATCACCCTTATTAGAACTGAAAGGCGATCAAGACAAGGACCGAGAAAATTCACTTTAATCAGAATCAAAATATTGTTATGCTTCTTTTAGTCTTTTTTAACACAATGCTTCAAGTTTGGAAAGTTACCCTTTCACAGAAGTTACATGGAAAAATCAAAAGCATTTATGAAGTTCTTCACTCTCTCTCTCTCTCTCTCTCTCTCTCTCTCTCTCTCTCTCTCTCTCTCTCCACGTGAGTGTAGCGAAGGCGTGGGTAAGAGTCAGCGTCTACAAACTTACTAATTTATTCAGACAGCAAACAGACAGGTCAATAACTCGTGCAAGCGGAAATGTAGCGTCCGACACTAGGCGAACGAAAACAGTGCTCCTAACACTGCTATCGCCACATCTGACGTGATGAAGGTCCAACTGTAGTCTTTCCTATTGAATGACACGTTCATGTCCTGCCTCCTGTACATTTTGAGTGGTGCTCCGCTGGCGGTGAATACGTTGAGGTTGGCAAGTGGAGTGGGGTTGAGTCGTTTATTTGGACTGGCTGGCACAAATGACCTGCATGCTACGGTGTCAACAAGGAATTCTGTGTCTGACCTTTCGTCCCTGATGAAGAAGCACGTGGAGCCTCTACGCTCATACTCAGAAGAAAGACAGTGGTGGACAGGCGCAGCTCATCTTATGAGGCAATTGGTCTGCTCACAGCTGACATTTAGTTGGATGGGTCGCGAGTGTGACCCTCTTGCATGTTTTTTTTTTTTTTTTTAAACAGACAGCCTTTGTCACATTTGCGGGCTTTCTTCCCAAATCTCCAGTGGAAGTAGCACAACCCCTCACATGGTTCGTCCTTCTTTTAACTGGTCTTTCCTTTGATGAATTGCTGGGGGAAGTTTTGTTTGTGGATAGGGGTGGCTGGTCCCCCTGGGTCGCTGTTGGATTACATATTGGTTGACTGCTGGGCCCGTTGTGGTGCTGCTGCTGCTGTTAGTGGCAATGTGGGCTCAACCATCTTGTGGGCTATGTGCACTGCATCGACGAATTCTTTAATTAGTATGGTGAAGGCATTGGGCATGGCTGCCACTGTTTGGCAGGTTAATCTTGTGAGAAGTACCTCTCTCACAAGGTCTAGGGATGACTCAGGTTGGCCGCCTGTGGCAGGTAGCGTGTTTGTAGATGTGTAGTGGTAGCTTGTATCCTATGGGTGTTCCTATGTAGTGGAGCAATTTCTTGGCTCTTAGACCGGATGGCATGCAAAGGGATGACTTCAGCTGATCCTTCAGCAATTCATAGGTGATAGGGGTTTGAAGTTCTACGAGCCATCCTGCGACTTGCTCGAAGACGCTGTCCAACAGGAATTCGATGGTGGCGTCTGCTTTGCATGTTGAGGAGGTGATTGTCTTCGATCGGGAGATTGTTTCCTCCCTGAAAAACCAAGTTTCTGGGTTGCGGGGGAGAATGGAGGTAGACATATGGCGGCGGTGGTAATGGTCTTGCTGGAAAGGCTAGCATCATTGGGGTTGTCTGTGTCGGTCATCTCCATGGTCACCAATCTAGCGAAGGCGTGAGTAAGAGTCAGAGTCTACAAACTTACTAATTTATTCAGACAACAAACAGACAGGTCAATAACTCCTGCGAGCGAAAATGTAGCGTCCGACACTAAGCTAACGAAAAAAGAGGTCATCACACAATCATTTGTGTTTGTTGACAGATGAATATGTAAGTATAAATTGATATACAAGACAGGACTGAAGTTATGGTATATATGGCTGAAATGCTGACATTGTGATGCGTATGGTAATAAAGATACATTTAACATGCCAGTGATATGAAAGGAGTTATATGTATAAAAGATATGCGATGTATGCTGTGCTTCTTGGGTCAGTATGGCGGTTAGCGAGCCAGGTTGAAAAGACGGTATGTGGGGTCCACATGGAAACCAGCATGATAAATATAACAGATTAAACAAAATATTATTTGTCAAGACGAAAATCACTGACATAGAAGAAATAATGTTCAGTCACACATTTTTTGAGATCTCGTTTTTGTGTAACAGCGTGTTGGACCACAAGCGTCCGTGCTTTCATCAAACCAAGAGAAAAAAACCCTCAGTTAATTTAAATACAATGGTTTATTTTACATAATTAAAATTATGTTCAAAAGCCTTTTGTCACCTTGAAAGAAATAAAACACACACACAGTGACACACACACATGTATATATATATGTATATATATATATATATATATATATATATATATATATATATATATATATATATATATATATATATATATATATATATATGTAATTTATTATAGCCACAATACCTCTTAACTTCTCGAATTCTTCGTGCTTTTTGGATATGCTTGTAACTATGAAGCCGTGACATCCAAACACAAGAAATTGAAGAGACTTTGTGATTTGCCAGTCGACGGAGACGAACCCAGGTCACCTTAATCACCCGGGTTCGTCTCCCGCGATCGGCAAATCACAAGTCTCTTCAATTTCTTGTGTTTGGATGTCACGACTTCGTAGTTACAAGCATATCCAAAAAAAGCACGAAGAATTCGAGAAGTTAAGAGGGCATTGTGGCTATTAGAATTACATATGTGTCTGGTAAAAGTGACCAGTAGATTCTATATATATCTATATATATATATATATATATATATATATATATATATATATATATATATATATATATATATATATATATATATATATATATATATATATATAAACTTTATCACTTACACAGTTGCTCTGTGCATTAATACAATTACTAACAGGACCTCATTGAAACTGGTAGTATCTAGCTTTCCCGGGACTAAAAGTCCTCATTGTTAAGTAACCATAGATACTCAGCAATGAGAACTGTTAGTCCTGGAAAGCTCGTAACTTTTTATTGAGTAAATATCTCTGCCAGATACCATCCAGTTTCAATGAGGTTCTGTTAGTAATACACACACACACACACACACACACACACACACACACATATATATATATATATATATATATATATATATATATATATATATATATATATATATATATATATATATATATATATATATATATATATATATATATATATATATATATATATATATATATATATATATATATATATATATATATATATATATATATATATATATATATATATATATATATATATATTGTCATAAACTGGGAGTCATGGTTGGGGTGAGAATTCAACAAATTTTACAAGGGTAACTGCAAAGGGACCAAGTGCGCCCAGATTGTGAGCAAAAGAAAATTTATTTGAAACTTACCTTAGATCTCCCTGGATTTATAATTAAAGGAGGAAGGTCACCATTTTACAAATTTACAGGGGTTTATTTACAAAGACTTCAGCAGTGAAACAAGGAGACAAGCAAAACGACATGGTAGCCAATGGGCAGACTCATTAATTGGGTACGTAGAACAATAATGCAGGGATTGGCAACAAGCAAACTGATTAATAACAGGGGCCAATGTGCAATACAATTATTCCAGTTACAATAAAATTGGCTTAGTCATGCCCCGATTACACTAATTAGTCTCAGTTAGATGCTGCAAACAGATTCAACTCCAGGATGGGGAAAATAATTCATATAAAACTTGGTGGGGCCACAACGGATTTCAGAGATCGGACTGCGTCCAGGAATATTTTCAGGATTGAAATGCAGTCAGACTTATCAGGCACAGAATGCGAAGAGCAACTGTTTCTCCTGAAAGAGACGTCCTAGATTAGGAAAAACAGCACACACTGAAGGACATTTAATCCCCTTATAAATGTTACACCTTTCACATGTTAAATATTAACCACTACGCAGCCCAGCAGATAATTATGATGAAATCACGTAGGCACAATATGGGAATCGTAACTGCATGGGCTTTAACAATGAACATGTGATCGCACTCACACAAAGAGTAAAACGTACCTGCAAGGAGTTATACGCCAGCAAAAAGCAGAGGAAAAAAAGTTCTTAAGACGAAGTGCTTACAGATTAAAATCCTACCTCGCCACTAGCCCTAATATGCCTGTTTGACCTTCCCCATACCTAAATACTCCCACATCATGTGATGGGGGTGAAAAGGGGGTTTCCATTGTTCCCCGGATCGAACGATTTTAGGGGGAGGTAAGGAGGCCTAGCTCCTTACAGGTGCTAACGGCTATTATCTGGTTCAAATATTCTCACGGCTACAACCCGCCATATTGGCATCCACTTTAAGCTAACGGAAATAAAAAAATTCCCTAGAAGTTATCCTGATAACAGCTGAATAGGAGGGAGGGATGTAAATCCTTGATAGGTCCCCCCTTAAAAAAGGCCCTTCACACCCTTTCAGGTATGAGGGTCTTAGCTAATTCCTCCCGACTGGCCCATGACCCTACATAAGGAGGATTGTGGCTCTGCAACATCTAAAGGAACCTACCTAACTGCTAAGAGGGGTTCTAAATTGGCTAATGTACATGCCTAACCTACCTAATGGTATAGATACGGCTACTAACTGGCTATGATGATGGGAGAAATCTACGCCTAGACAAACCCACACGGTAAACACCTAACCTAACCTAACCTACTATCCCCACGACTCTGGCACTGAACGAACTGGCATTAACGAATGGCACGCATTGAATTAGGATTGGCACAATGCTTTACGATTAACACGCAACAAATTGAAACTTGACTAACCTGAAGGGTGATTCACAATGTATGATTAAGTAATGGATCAGTTTTGAGTCTAGAGTGGGTTGGAAGGAGGTTAGTTGGAAAAGGGTTAGTAGTACAAAGGCCTAAGTGGTTAATGGTTAATGCTACAGGCTCAGAGGGCACACAGGCTACCTTCTCTGGGCAGGTGCCAGGATCGCTCTAAGATGGAAGCGGCACTGTGCCAATGGGCAAGAGTGCCAAGAGAGCTTATGGCTCTGACTCACTAAGTGAATTTCTTCCGCCCCTTCTTCTTATTCGGGGACCTCCAGAGTCTGGCTAGGCCCTTCCTAGGGGGCGATGAGGATACTGACTCTGAAGAACGGCCAGGAGTGCCGTCAGGAGTATGATCAGGGGCAGCCTCAGGGGCTACGGGCTGGTCTCCCACTTCGGCTGCTGCGACAACCGTCGTGGGAAGAGAACCAGCGTCTGCGTTCTGGCAGGGCAGTTCCTGGTCAACCAGAAAAGAGGAAATGTCCAGGCCTGCCAGAGGGTCATCCTCTGCAGGTGGAAGAGTGTGGGAAGAAGAAATGTCAGGGGTCGGAGGTTCCCACTGAGCTATGATTATGGTGGTGAGGTGTGGTGGATCTCCTGTAGGAGGATCTGAGTCACGTTCTGGATCTGGCACTGGCACTAACTCAGGGCCAGGCACGGGAAGTACGCTTGGCAGGGAGCATCCACCCAAGATAGGTGGAGCTTGGCACTGACCAGTGCTTTCAAGTGGCACTGGCAGCGAATTGGTTTCAGACAAAGCTGAAGGGGGACCCGGGGGATCAAGACCCCTTGGTGTTCCTGGCGTGATCTGGGACAGCGATTCCTGTCTTGGTGAGAGGGCTGGGCCTCTCGGTTCGGTGGAGTTGGCCGCTGCGGCTAGCCTACTGGGGCACTTTGACCATCTCTTGGAGTGGCCCCTTATGTTGCAGGTCCTGCAGCGGTAATGTGTGCGATCCCTTCGTGATGAGGGAGTAATGCGTTGGTGGCCGTCCGGTCGCGAGATCTGCGGACTAGGCCTGGATTGTGTTCGATGCTGGTGGGTCCGGTTCGCTTTTGGGCTAACGGAAGATTGGGTTAAGGGTGGCACAGTTGTCACAGAGGCCGTGTCCCGCTTAGGAGGTTCTGGCATGGCCTCACTGGCAGAGGCAGTCAGGCAATAGAATGGCGGAGGTCGAGGGCATCCCAAGAGGATGTTTCGCCCTAGCAGGAATTCAACTCCATGCCTGATGTGGTTCACTACGCCCAGGCGGTGAATTTCGATGCTCTAGTCGGTAATCACCCGGAGCTCAACTGTGGGAACAGTTATGGACTGCTGGTCTACCCAGGTTACCGTCCATCTGACTTCCTCATCTATGAAGACACTGGCTGGCACTTTGGCCCGATCGATCAAGCTAATATCTGAGCCAGTGTCGGCAGTAGCCGATAGGTTCACTATTAGGCTAGACTCATCTAGAGGGGCTATGGTGACGAACTTTGTCCAGACCCGTTCAGGGTGAGGCTTTTCTGGCGGCTCAGCCAGAGAGGATGTGGTACTGATCAGGTGGACATGCCTGGGAGCAACCACATGTTTTGGACAGGCAGGATACCCTGAGGTAGAGTGTCCTGAAGCTCCACAGTCTCGACAAGGGCCCCGGGGAAAGGATGATTTCCCAGCAGTGACGGTGTGCTGGGAAGCTGGCGCTGAATTCGGAGAGGAAAAGGGATGGTTATTGGTAGGCTGACGAGGGTTCTTGCCCGGTTGGTTATTGTCCCTGTAACAACAGTCTGCTTCAGCATGACCATACTTCTTGCAGATGGTGCACGTAGGTCTGCTAGGTGGTCCATTCCATGGGCGATTGAAGGCCAAGAGGCATCCAGGTGGTACTATTTTCCGCTGCAAGGTGTTGTGGGAGGGGTTGTACGTTTCCCAAGCATCAGCAAAAGCGGCAGGCTTCCTTGAGGGTGGCTGGCTGCTTATCACTAAGATACACAGCCAGAGGCCTGGGCGCACACTGGAAGAGGTCCTACAGCATGGTCCGGTTGAACACATCCTCGAAGGTGTTACACCGCAGGGATTCGAACCAGCGGGTCCTAGCCTGAGTCTTGTGACAGGCCCAATCTGTCCAGGACCAACCGGCGTCCTTGGCCATACCTCGGAATCGTTGTCTCCACCTCTAGGGAGTAATTTTATACGCCCTGGCAATTGCCTCATGGACGGCAGCCATGTCACCTCGTTGATTTCTTTCCAATGCTTGGTGAGCGGCCTTAGCCTTACTGTCAAGGTGCTTGGTAAGCAGTAAGGCCCTCTCAGCCAGGCTAACGTCATAGGTCTCGAAGAGGAATTCGATCTCTATGAGCCATTGTTCCGGCTCATCTTCTGTCCATTTGCCAACGAGGTCATTGACTGTCGCGAGGGAGGTATTTAGTGCAGATGGAGTGGGGCTAGAGGCTTGTTGTGCTGCTAAAGCTTCAGCGCTCTCCTTCTTGGCTCTCTCCAACTCGAGCTCCCTCTCTTTGAGGGCTAGTTCATGCTGCCTTCTCTGCTCCTCTCTTTCTTCTTGCTCTCTTCTCTGCTCCTCTCTTTCTTCTTCTTCTCTCCGCTGCTTGGCTTCTTCTCTTTCTTCCATTCTTCTCCTTCTTGGCTCTCTTTCTTTTTCTTCTTCGTACTTTCTCTTCTCAGCAATCTGTTCCCTTACAAACTTTTGAAGGGCCTGGCCGGAAAGACCGTCCTCCTTCTCTATATTCCTAAAATATTGGTGCTCTTCGGTTGACATGTTGCTGATGGGGAAGGGGTGCTGAGTGAGTTAACTGGGTGTTCCTGGAGGAAAAGCTTTGTGACGATGAGGAAGTGTCCTTAGAGTATTGGCACTTCAGTGAGTGGCACCTTTGAATGAGGCGGCACTGTGCATGAGTGTGCTGTGCGAAGTTCACACTAGGGGAAAGCGTTTCTGAAGGAAGTCTGAGATCTTATGGGCGGATACGCTAGTAAATGGAGTGCTCCTGAAGGCTCTATGGTCTTTATGGGCGGATGCACTGTTAATGAGGTGTTCCTGAAGGAGCCATGGTACTTATGTGCAGAAACACTGGTTGTATGGCACTCTATTTCTTCAATACAGGTGCAGTGGCTTACAAGAAGTTCCTTTGGTTGGGTGGCACTGTGGTGCCGGTGCGCTCCGTGGAGCAATGCAAAATGTCAGTGCATGAATTGGCACTGAATGTGAGGTACTTTGCCTGAGCAGAAGGTAAGTAGGGAGTAAAAGGTAAATGAGAGACTCCAGCAGTAGGGAAGAGAAAAGGAAAGTGAAAGGAGAAAGATAAGTGCTTCAGTGATTGGGTGCTTAGCAGTGCCGCAGATTAGTGGTACAGAGAGAAATGGAAACTGGATGTGACACGAGTGGGTAGCTAGTTATGAGAACTAGTGGGCGCTGCCTGACATGAGGACAGGTAGGCTATGAGAGAGGCACACAATGTGTAAGATGGTTTCCTAGCAGTTGCAACATATAAGTCTGAGATAAGATATATATATATCCCCATATCAGTTATAACATATATATATACAAGATATAATATATATGCATGCTTTATAGTGTACGATAAATGATCTGAGCTGAAGCACTTGAAAAGGAAAAAGCTGTTATGCTCGACTACTCGCTAAACACAGGTGCTCAGAAATTACGCACTGTGTATATGATAAAATTTATTGGGTAATGAATTTGAAATTCTAGTGGACATAGTAAGAGAATTCTTTGTAACTGCTTTTATGATTTGTGGGCTGGTTCCCAAACTCTTAAATAAATTATGTCGGTCCCGTGTTAAAATGAAAGGATACGCGAGGGAAAAGAAAAAAAAATTCTCTCTCTCTCTCTCTCTCTTGGTGAGCGTTGTGTAATGGAACTTATTTGTTATGAAATTTGAATCACTTGACCTTGCGCTTAAGCAAAAATAAATCATGGTTGCGAAATTACGTTAAGGTTTCTTTAAGTATTTATGGAATTGCTACTGTCTCGCACGCGTCAAAAGCTGTGGTATGGTACGCAAGGGTGTTTCAAATTGTTTCACAAAGTTTCCTGGGTTACGTTAAGCACACAAGGAGGAGGCTCGTTCCTTGAACGAACGTTGTGGGATGCCGCGAAAACAGCTGATCTTGTCGGCAACAGAAATGGAATTGAAAAAAAAACTCACTTTCTTCAGTAATGCGGGTTTTAAATGAGAAATGAACGATTTAACTTTAAACCATCAACAATATCTTTACTTTAAGTTACTTTAATATACGCTGGGAGGGTCGTTAAATAACTACGTTCGGAAGGTTTTGATTTCTCCAACACTGGGACATTCACGCATGCGCCATTTTGAACACAATGTTTCTCGCTAGCCCTGTAAATGCCAGATATCGCTACATGGTTTCCTGTAAGCTACTGGTTATCTCAAAATTTATCACTAACCAAGAAATGTACATTTTCTTTGCCATAAATATTCCGATAATAAACTCCTAGCTACTGGTCCTAGCATACACATGCAAAATTCCCCTAACTAACACTTCCTAATTCCTAATTTTACTGGCACAACTAAACACTTTGTCCTACACTTTAGAAATTTTGCGGGCGGGCACTTCGCGCCTACCCTCTGTTTTCGTTAATATAAAAACGCTATACGTTCCCTGCATTATGAACGCTTGTAACGATACGAGAATTGTTGTTCTTTAAAGAAATATTAATATCACTTCCCTTATTTCCTTAATATTAAAACATGCACACACCCTGTTTACCAAAGTTCTCCGCTCCGATCGCTCCTGTGCCTTTGAATAATGAAATGATTACCATAAATTTTAAATAATTGATTTTATATATTCCTGGTTTTTCTTAGTCTAGCTTAATAGCGAAGCTAATTAACGCTAATAGACTAATCCTGGCATTTGTCGTCACTGTCATAAACTGGGAGTCTTGGATGGGGTGAGAATTTAAACAAATTTGACATTGATGACTGCCAAAGGAAACCAGGAAAGTCCAGTTTATGAACAAAAAGAAAAGTTATTTGAAAACTTACCTTAGAATTTCCTGGATTTATAATTGAAGGGGGAAGGTCGCCATTTGGATTTAAATTCTTTTACAAATTTACAGGGTTTATTTACAGAGACTTCAGCAAATGAAACAATGAGACAAACAAAACAACATAATAGCTAATGGGCAGACTCATTAATGGACATGGAACAATAATGCAATGATTGGCAACAAGCAAGCTGGATTAATAATGGGGCCAATCTGCAATACAATTCCAGTTACAATGATAATGGCATTTAGTCATGCCCGATTACATGAAATAGTCTCAGATAATGCAAATGATGTCAACTCCAGGATGGGAAAATAATTCATATAAAACTTGGTGGGGCCACAACGGAAATTTGAGATCGGACTGCGACCAGGAATTTTCAGGATTTTGGTGGAACGAAATACTGATGCATGGATAGACTTATCGTGTCATCCTGACATCCAGACGTCTCAGATTAGGAAAAACAGCAAACACTGAAGGAGATTTAATCCCCATATAAATGTTACACCTTTCACATCTTAAATACAAAACACTAATGTAGCCTGCAGATAATTATAATGAAATCACATAACTACAATATGGGAATCATAACTGCATGGACTTTAACAATGAACACGTGATCGCACTTACACAAAGATAAAATTAACACTGATATTGCTTAACCTAAATTTGCCCTTAAGTTGCACTGGGGAGGGATAAATGGATAATTATCACGGGATCTCTACTGAATTCAAAGTACGTAAATGGCAAGATATGGGATACAGGCAGGATTCTGACAAAGGAAGATTGCTTAGTGGAGGAAGGAGTTAAAAGTTTAAAGAAATGGAATTTTAAGGAGTTTTAAGTAAAGGGAGAGGGCTGGCTCTTGACTACTTGCAATGTAGAAACCTTGTATGACCATTAGGGCGCCAAACAATCATCTTGGTGTCCGTTGAAGGTAGTCCAACCATCAGAGCGGAGAGAGGATGCATACGTGCGTTCGCTGCAGATGAAATCAGGAGATTCTCTTTTCCAAACACGGTGTCTTGAATTTCGAACTCTGGCAGGGCCAACCATCCTGCAAGCATGTCAAAAGACCAGCAAAAAGCAGATGAAAAAAGCACTTATCATTAAGTGTTTACAGATTAAATTCCTACCTGGTCCACTAGCCCTAATATGCCTATTTGACCTTCCCAAACCTAAATGCTCCCCATCACGTGATAGGGGTGAAATGGGGTTTTCATTGTTTCCTGGGATCGAACGATTTTAGGGGAGGTAAGGAGGCCTAGTTCCTCAGGTGCTAACGGCTATTATCTTGTTCAAATATTGTCGGTTACAACCCGCAATATTGGCATCCACTTTAGGCTGACGGAAATGAAATTAATTCCTAAAGTTAAATGATAAAGCAAGAATAGGAGGAAGGGAGTAAATGTTTATTATATGAAAATATATATATATATATATATATATATATATATATATATATATATATATATATATATATATATTCATTTAAACAGGATGGTGTGTGTTGATATTTTATTCAAAAAAGTGTCAATGCGTTCGCAGATTCTGTCATCATTTGGTAACTGATGAGGACATTTATTCTAGAAATCCCTTATAACTTCATGAATCAAAATCTCTGTTAGACAACATCCTGTTTAAACATTTTGATATTAAATATGTTACTGTTAACGGTATTTTGGCTACCAACAAGTTTATATTATGATACACACACACACACACACACTGACACACACACACACACAAATATATCATATATATATCTATATATATATATATATATATATATATATATATATATATATATATATATATATATATATATATATATATATATATATGTATATATATGTATATATATATATTTATTTATATATATATTAACTTATCATATATACAATTGTTCTGGTTCATTATAGAATATATATATTCATTTCAAAATATGATGGTATATGGATATTTTTATATCAAATAAGTTACATCCTTATCAAACAGTCCACATTATATATATATATATATCAATATATATATATTGAATTTTTGAGGACCCCCATAAATCAAAATTTAATATACCCTATTTGATGCTTGAGTTTTCACGTATGCACCCTGTATGTCTCAATATCCTACCTTTAAAATTTATTCTAATGAAGTAAAAATCAAGATTTTTCTCTATTTTTTTTTAATAATAACATTCTATTCTAGTTTTCTCTGATCCCATATCACACCTGTTTTCTTTTTCTCATAAATTCCTTTCTAAAGTTTCATAAAATTACTGTGAAGTATTATAAAGATCTTAGATTAAACATAGTCAGAGATTTCTATTACGAGAAGTCGACCACCTAAGCTTTATGTGTTACTTATCCTAAGTTATGTATATCTTCTCGCTGAAATCAAATCAAAATGTTTTGTTGGTGTTTGCATTGAACAGAAAATCATTTTTCCAAAATACTATTAGTGATCATTTTCCTTATAAATGTTTCACTGCCGACGTCTGATTATATTGTTTTCAAATGAATTGTTTGCGAATCATTGGGAAAGGATTTATAATTCATGTTTATGACAGTCGCCATTACCCTTCTTTTGTCCAGACACGGGGATATTCTACTTTTTAGGGACATTTGTGTTGATTCTAGACGCTTTCATAAAAATTTTCTCTCCGTAAATTATGAGGTGTATATATTGTTGCACCTATAAATTTGAAGCCATTTTAATATTCTGTTGAACGTTTGTAGAGTTTTTGTCCTGGATTTTTCATTATTTTACGACTAAATGAGGCAATTTGCAATGTTTCAGGCGTGAGTATCCTTGCGCTCTACATGAGAGAGAGAGAGAATAGTTTCTCCTTGCTTTGCCTTTTAACTATATATCATCTTATGCTGTAGTTTTCTCTCTCCTAAAACTCTCCTCAGGTAAGGTATTTAATAAGCTTCAGGACATAATTACATAAGCATTATTCCATCATATGTCATCTAATCTTATCTTTAAAAAAATCAAATATCCCCTGGGAAACCTTTGTATGTTTCCATTGGTGATGTGTCTTCAGGAATACCATGGCATGATAATCAATCTAGCAACGTTCTTCTTACTGACCATCAAAAGATCCAGGCTTATTATTTTTGTTTATTCTTTTTTTATTATATGTGAATTGATGATTGTTCATTTAGTTGAAATTAATGTTTTTAAAAACTAATTGCAGTACATATGCATGCAAATTTCCCTTGGACGGACAAAACACACTGAATGAATTATAAAATTAAAGGTGACTTTTCTTCGTGCGTCTCCCATTATTTTTAGTTCTTCAGTAGTTTCTTAGTGATTAAGAAACCCAGAGCTCTGTATGGATACTGCTTTGAGAAGGCAATGGCCTCTGTCATTCCTCCAAATAAACAAATTTGCTCTCAACAGTTCCAGACCAAAAGGAGGTAGCAGAGAAGATTGACTCACGGTCCCCTGAAAAAAAGATTTGAGAAGATTCGTCAACATCTGACTCAGCTTTGGTATCTTCTTCACATCAGGTTTTTGTTTCAGTTTCAAATTTACTACATTTTGATAATACAGAGGGCCCACAAGCAAGTGGTAACTCACTAAGAAGTGAATAGCAAATCTGATAATCATGGACATTCCGTTTATTTTTCCTTTCTTAAAATCTTTGGTAATTAGCTTATCAATTGCTTTTTATTGTAGCTATTTATAAAATACCATTCCCTCATTATTCTGCAGATGTTTTTAAATTAATAAACCGTAACTGATAAGTAACATAAGATTCAGAAATGTCTTGCTGATTTTTGTACGTTTGGGAGCCATTTATAATCTATGATCATTTCCTTATTTATTATCTGCCCATACTAAACGTACATTCTGGAATTTACGATCTTAAGTCAAACTGACAAATTGAACATATGATGGGGCAAATGGATATCGAATTTCACGAACGAATTTATCTTTATTCAGTAAATCTCATTTAAGAACAATCTGAGAGAAGAGCAGTTGGAGAGAATGGAAACACGGGGGATGGAGAGAGAGAGATAGACAGTTTAGAGTCGCTAATCCATTTATGTCGTCATTTCACACCTGTATATTTCATATTAATGCTCTTGTCGCCTACCAAATATAGCTTACATTACAGTAAAAATTTGAGAAACTTTTAGAACGAGGGCTCTGCATGTCAGGAATAAAAGAACGGCTAGTATCCTCATCCCTCCGGACTTGATAAGACCCAGAAGATCTTGCCCTCCTGGACCTTTTCTTAGATAACAAAGATATGATTTTCGGCGACCAATAAATTTTAATGAAAAATATGAATATATAAATAGTTATATTGACTGTTTTGAAAATGGTATGAAGAATATATATATAGAATATATATATTTATATATATTTAGAGGATACCGTAAAGGTGGAATGATATAATTTGCAAAACCTAATTTCATTATTGTTTAATTACATATATTTATATAAGCATATATCACTGATTTCTGTAAAATATATACCCCATTATCTGTCTTCATATTTCTGCATGGAAAACTTAATGGGAAAATAAACAATATCTTTGTAAATACTGAAACATAACCATAACATACACACATACAAAGTATTCTCCAGTTTATATATAATTATATATATATATATGTTTCAATATTTCTCTGCAATGTATATGAAACATCCTAAACATAATGACCCCTACCCATTCAGAATTACATTTCAGAATGCGTCAGCCTCTGCATATGAAATTGAAACAAAATGAAATAATGAAACGGAAACCAAATAGCATTAAGTTTATGAGCAATAAAGGAAATTTGAAAATACTTAGATTTTCCTGGAGTTTACAATTGAATGGGGAAGGCGCCATTTGGCTTTAGAGAAACCTGTTACAAATTTACAGGTTTTATTTACAGAAACTTAGCAAATAAACAATGAGACCACTGTAATCACTAAGGGACAGATTCAGTTATAGGACACAGGGACAAAGATGCAATGATTTGGCAACAACAAGTTGATTAAAACTAATATGCTTAATACAATCAGTTCAATGATAATAATAACACTCAGTCTTCCCGGATTACACAAAATGGAATCAGATAATAAAATCCATAGAACTCCAAAGAGTGTAATCATATGAACATTTCGAGCCACAACGAAATTCGTCACTGACTGCAACCAGAATTTTATAATCTTTGGTGGCAGACGAGATACTGAAGCATAAAACGATTTCCATGTTTCCCCTGAAAGAGACGTTCAATTTTAGGAATGAAGGTATACACTGAAGGAGATGGAGTCCACCTCTGAAATGGGAATACACATTCTTAAATACTAAACATGAGAATATGCCCAGAAGATGATTTCAGAAAATCACGTAATCACAGACTTGGAATCGTATTCAATTGGGGCTTTTGAAACAAGGAACATGTGATCGGTTGCACTGGGTTTTAAAATCAAAATCTGATATGTATGCATTCAACCCTAAATGCCGTTTAAATTGCACTGGGGAGGGATAATTGATGGTTATCACGGATCTTTACTTCAATTCAAGGCACGAGAAATGGCAAGGGATGGGATACAGGCAGGATTCGAACAAAGAGGATTGATTTTGTGGAGAGAAGAGGTTAAAGTTTAAAGAAATGGAATTTTAAGGAGTTTAAGTAAAAGGGGGAGGGCTGGTGTTGAAAATTTGCAACGAAATATTAACCTTTTATGACTATCGTTGGCGTGACAGCTGTTCCAAGTTGTGATGATTTCCAACCTTTTTTGAAAAATGCAGCACGTCCGCTACAAAGTTCAGAGGTGATGGTTGACTCCAAAAAACATGGAGAGTCTTTGAGCGCCGAGCTTTTGGGCCACCCGTCCCTGCAAGTATGTCAAAAGAACCAGCAAAGAGGGCAGAGGAAAAGCACACTTATGCCTAAACCACAAATTGAATCTGATCTGTTCCCTAGGCTAAATGGCCCTTTTGGCCTGAGAACTCATGTCCCCCCAGGGAATGATGGGGTGGAAATAATACAAATGTTTGCTGGATGCATATGTTCGAATAAGGAGAGAAGTAACGGCTACTGACTGGTTCAACAAGCTTCGGTTTATTTCGCCAACAAAGTACTCGATAAGCAAATGAATAACAGATGAATTCAAAATTAAATAAGGAAATCAAATTTACAGGAAGGATGTTTCAGTCTAAAAAGCATAATAAAATCCTAGTTATACGATGGTGAGGATCCAATATCAGGCTCTAATAGTTAATATATATATATATATATATATATATATATATATATATATATATATATATATATATATATATATATATATATGGAATAGGGAAAACGAGTGATCTAAAGAGAACAAATAATGGAAGGAGATTTATCCTTGAAATGGTAAAACATCAACCATGACAGATTAAATAAAAGATGAGTTGAATATGGTAAATTTTAGGAAACAAACATTTGAAGAAGGAAATTATAAATAAAAATGCGAACGTTTCAAGCGGAAATGGAGGAAGATAAAGGAAAAATTTGTAAGGTGGAAGAAAATGAATGAAAAGTCCGCGAAGACTTGTGACAACTAGTTATGGAAGGAACATCATTGGCTATAAAATGTCGATTACAAATTGAGTTAACTCACTCTCACTCTCTTATCTCTTTCTCCTCACACTTAACTCAAATATGAAGATATACATATATATATATATAAATACATACACATATATTTCCTTATATGCGATTAACGTATTATATTTTCTTAGATTTCTAGGTTCGAAAGCATGTAAACTTTAACGTTTAAAGATGAAATATCTTCCCTCTTTACATCGAATAATGAATTTCCCCTTTACATTCAAAATAGACTTCCAGCAACAATTCCCATGAACAAAAATTTATAATATTTCGACGACCCCGTTTGTTTATGCTCCAGTGCTGACACTGGAGGATGTAAATCAAACAAATTGTTTTCCAGTTGCGCGCATTTCAAGAAAATACTTGGTGGCAAACGACTAACTCGAAAATAATAAAAATTATAAATTTAGTATTTGAAGTCCTCTCCTACACACATATAAATGCATATCATAATCAAAAGGTTAAAAAACAGTTGAAGTTCTCTGGAAAGTAGAGGTTAGAGTGTATGAAGGGATTGTTTAGCAAAATCTCTTCAGTAGAAGTTGAGTCGGCAGTTTTTGCAAATATAAAACGAAATTTAGAAAATAAAGATGAGCTATTTAATTTTAAATTGATATAACAAATGGTGGTCTTCCAAGTTTAAAAATTGTTTCAGAAAATGCAATTTCTGTGTATGTATTCTTCGTTTAAAGACACTTTTTTTTCGTAAGGTAATATAATGAGCAATATATTGCTGTCGAAGAAAGGACTTATAAACTACAGTATGTGGTGAACCACGTAAACTTACGTTGCGGCATTATCTTTTAGTATGTAATGAATTGCCAGAATTTCAGTTTCTCAAATTAACAATGTAACTTATCAACTATGTTATTTTTTGAATAAAGGTATTTATCATAGAATTGTTCAGAAGTTTACCAATTTTTGTTGGAACAAATGATTTCTAATAATGACAGAAATAATATTGTATATTTAGAATCTATAATTTTTTGGTTTGTTATTGAAGATATCAGTAAATTACTAAGTACAAAAATCTATATTAAAGAATAAGTACACTGGTGAAAAATGTGCGTGTAGAAACAATGGTGAAACGGTTAGCACATGTGGAAAGTTTATAGTGTCTTGGGTTGCTTCAATCAAGTGAAAGATGGTGCATAGCAAGCTGGTGAAAAGAAAGTACAATTTGGGAGTGTTCTGGGGATGAACGAAAGGAAGACTGAAAGAAGGCTAGTAAACGAATTTCCAAAGACCTCTACGACTATGAAGTAAAGGAACATGTGCGAAAGAAAGATGGATTCTTCAGTACGCGTGGGATGAGCCAGTGTCCTGCTAATCAGCCGTTTGCAAAGGTTCTTACAGGACCCGTGCTGGTCCATCTACACTTAAACAGTTTAATTAATAAATTGGTCATTTATATATGTGTGCTTGTACTTGTATATATATATCATTTTATATATATAATCTATATATATAAGTAGTCATCAATCTGTCAAAAAACTAAAAAGAAAGAAAGTAATAACAACCCAAAGACAACAGAAAACAATAAAATAAGGATAGCTACTTGAATGTTGACATTATATCAGGCTGGAAAGAAAAATGAATATAGAGAGAGAAATGGAAAGAATGAAGCTACAAGTATTAGGGCTTGTGAGGTTAGATGGCCAGGAGTGGGATGTTCTCCAACTTCAACAGGAGGAACCTTCATATACTCGGGAGGCCAGTGTGCTGAGAGGTGTTGGTGTGATGTTAGACAAATCTGTGAAACCATGTTTGATAGGCTATTGGGCTGTATCTGACAGGATTTTGTTGGTTATAAAAGCCACACCATTCAATATATGCATAATACAAATATGCACCTACATCTGAACATGATGAAGAGTTAAACCAGGCAAGAGAGCAGTGCAAAGAGCATGAAGTAATTATGGTTATTGGTGACCTCAATGCGAAAGTGGGACAAGGAAGAACAGCGGATATTGTTGGGCCTTTTGGATTAGGTAAAAGAAATGAGAGAGGAAACAGATTTGTAGACTGGTGCTTAGAGAGACAACAGATTATATTAAACACCTGGTTTAAGCACCACCCAAGACATC
>NC_089741.1:70573523-70581023 GCF_040412425.1 Macrobrachium rosenbergii
CTGCCATTTTTACGCTTAATTTATTTTGGTCTCGACGCCAGTTAGACTCAACAGAAGTAGCACACACATAGTTTGATAGAACTTGAAGATTCAGAGGGACAATAAACGAAGAGAATTACAATGAACAGTGATTACCCCTAGAAGAACACAATTTCGTATGTGGAGACACTAACTCAGTTCCTTCCTTAAGCAGAAACCCAACTTTTGGTGTTGATTACAAACCTTCATATATTACTGAACCTATAACAGAATAATAAAACAAATTGTACCAGCTCAAGTTGGATACAATGGCAGTGATACTAGAACACGCAAAATATTGACGTGTGAACGTCGGTAATAGGCCAAACGTAATTGCTTAATGAACACAAGAACGAAGCAAAAGACCCCAAATTCCTCAACAAAACATTTCATCATAATTATCTCAGCGCCGTTTCCCAAGAGTTTATAAACACCCGCGAAGCTTGCTTGATTACAACACTTCGCAGACTGGAGGAGAATTGAGGGAGAGAGAGAAATTAAGCTATTACAATAATTAGGAGAAAAGAACAAAAGAAAGGAAAACATATTTATTAAAGCAACAAAAAAATATAGAAGATTACAAATACTTGGCAAACGGCGAAGTCAAGAAAGCGGTCACGAAGTAGGACCGTGAGAGCAACTGAGGACGCCCAATAGGACTGGTATCAACTCGACACGGCTCCAAATAAGGAGAAAATGGATATCCATACACACTTCCACAACTGTTAAACGTTTAATATTTAAAGCCAATCTGATACATTTGATATGATTATTACATTAGAAACAATTATTCCATCTGATTAAGTAGACATACAGCGAAATTAATTTCTCGTAAAATATCTTTTACTTTCTTTTAATGGATTTTACTAATAACTTTGTTAAATATTATTGGCGTGTAAGTTGCCTTACTTACTAATTTGTTTTATGATTTGTTTCTGTTTTCTTTATTTTTATATTTAACATAACGGGAGTGAATTAATTTTAAAGCTTGTTTAAATTTTTTTAGTATGACATGATTTTTTTGGATGTCCCATTGTCCAGTTAAAAGAAGGGCAGATCGTTACCTCAATATATGCCGAGAAGCCAAATCCTTAGATAAGGAATAAGAAACCCTTCAAATATTATAAGAATTCAAGCCCGTAGATTAAACGAAGGATTAAATATGACAGGCCGTACAACTACGTCAAACACCATGGTTACACATAAAATCACGCAAATAACTCCAAATATGATTAAATTCTGGGGAAGGAAAAAGAACGATGATTTTTCCAATGGACATGCGCGCACACGCGCATACACACAAACACACATTATGTATTGTACACACACATACATACACACACATACATACATACATGCATATATATATATATACATATATATATATATATATATATATATATATATATATATATATATATATATATATATATATATATATATATATATATATATATATATGTATATATATATATGTATATATATATATATATATATATATATATATATATATATATATATATATATATATATATATATATATATATATATATATATATATATATATAATATATATATATATATATATATATATATATATATATATATATATATATATATATATATATATATATATATACATATATATATATATATATATATATATATATATATATATATATATATATATATATATATATATATATATATATATATATATATATATATATATATATATATATATATATATATATATATATATATATATATATATATATATATATATATATATATATATATATATATATATATATATATATATATATATATATATATATATATATATATATATATATATATATATATATATACCTAGCCTTCGTGTATATTTATGTTGTTAAAACTCAATAACAGCTTTGGATAAGGCTGCGAATTGCAATCATTATCTGTCTTTTAATGTTATAAAATAACCTTTTCCTTCACTGAATAATGCAGATAAAATTATTCACATAACTATTTCCTTTAAACCGTAACATATCAATGCATATATTGATAACTTTATAGTCAAAGTCACTGTCTATTATGTTTTCCAAACCAGGCAGCGGTTTGAATCTTGCTGGGTAGGCTACTGTATGTGTGTGTGTGCGAACTGTAAACTTTTATGTTCAGCAGCGTTTGGAGAAAATACTATACTACTATTATTAATTCAATAATACTACTGCGTGTATTTTTTTTATGTAATAGTTTGTTCCAATGTTATTGTTAATTTAAGTCGTTGTTAATGATACAATAACCCTATTCAGTACTGGTACCATTGATCTGAATGCATTATGCACTTCCCCCCTCTTGATTTTTTATCAGTTTGAATCAGCTTTCATTAAACTAGTTGCTTTATTCCCTCCAACCTTTCCATTCCTTTCCCTTAGCGAAATCTCCCCTACAGTTATACCTGTAGTCCCGTGACTGCAATATATTTTACCCCCTGACTTTGTCCATTCACAAGCTAATTTCGGCTGAATTCTTTGCTCTCGCAACGTCTCATTTTACCAACAAATTCCTTGTTGCAACATTCCCAGTAGTCTCTCATTCTGTTGCAGCTTCCCGCTTTCTCCATGATTTTCTTGGCTTCTTCCCTCGGTGCAATCAGAGTTTAGAGCAATGACATTCTCATTTAGAAATAAAAGTATCTCACCAGGATTCATCGGTATTTTTTACGCTTTTGCAAGAATTCAGATTCTGCAAAGGTTTCGGAGGCCTGGTTCACCTTCGGTTCCTGCGGATGAACGTTGTTTGTTCACGGTATTCATATTACCTAAGTCTTATTAGTCCAAGTTTTAACAATAATGCGTTCATATCACTAAATAACATTTAGAATAGTTCAATTCATTATCTGTACAAAAGCAGAAGCGGGGCCCTCCCCCGCCCCGTCTCTTTCCATTGTGTATGTGTATATAAAATATGAAACTATAAAATTAATACGAATACAAATGTATATGTATACACACACCTATACACACACACACACACACACACACACACACACACACACACACACATATATATATATATATATATATATATATATATATATATATATATATATATATATATATATATTATGAACTTAATTCACAACTATTTAAAGAGCGGAAAGAGTAGGCTCTTTCTTCTTCATTTCAGAGATCAGTGCCACAAAGGTTGATTTAAAGCTAAGGGGCATGATCATCAACAGAGCAAAAACACAGAGAATAGCACTCAAGGAAGATAACGAAAAATACTAAATAAACTTAATTACTTATTATTATAAATATTAATTATAACCTAATGAACCCTACAAAAAGAACTGAATAAGGGTGTACAAAAACCCTTTACCTAAAATAATTTCTTTCAGACGATACAGCAAGAGACAGTATTTAGGAGGAGGAAGGAAAACAACCTATTTCTACAACGCCTTGAAACTTAGTTCAAGAAAACAAATGGGAAGAGAGCCTTAATCCTAAATTATACTGATACCAAAATATTTCCATAAGTTATAAAACACTAATATAATAAAGTTGATTTGCACTTTTAATTAATCCGACAGCAAAGAGATGACACGATGAATTTAATTTACAGAAGTGATAGCGCCACACAAACGGGTCTAACAACAGTCCAGGAGTCAAAAAGGGGTCTGAAGCCGGAGGATAAAGCACATTGACCCACGTCGGTAATGTCAAAAAAACAGTGATTGCAGTTAATACCCTTATCAGCTATAACAACTGATTCAGTTGTTTTCATGACTCCGGAGGTTAGCAGGATGAAGCCACGCAGGACCAGGGGAAAGACAGGCTCTCCTTCTAAAGACAACAGGCGAGTCCAGCGATGAAAATAGGTGTAGACCAAGATGAAGAGCTGCACAGGCAGTGCCCACCACAATGTACAGGAAGGGCGAAGTCGCTTGCCCAAGGAACAGCAGATACCCCTCAGTAAATACAAGGGACAAAGCTGCAAAATCGTTAACTCTCCAAACAGAAGAGAACGCCAGTAATATCTTTCGTAATACAGAGGAAGGGAGGACCTTGGATACAAAAAAAAAGGCCTTCAAACTGTAGGAGATCTCCAAACAGAAGAGAATGCCAGTAATATCTTTCGTAATACAGGGGAAGGGAGGGACTTGGATCAAAAAAAGTTCTTCAAACTGTAGGAGATCTCCGACCTACTGTCTAGTGGAACAAGGTCAGCAAAACCTGCATGTTAAAGAGCCGAATACACATTGTCTCCATCCTCCGGCAATGGTCCCCACAAATCTTGAGGAAACATATGGGAAACCACCAAACAAGTAGTTAGCAGAATAAACATATGGAAAAAGAAAGAAAAAAAACCACCTTTCATGGGCGAAGTAGTACCACTGAAATATAAAAACCTATGGTTGGAGCGCATAGATCCTCAGCCAGTTTTTCTTATGGCATAAAAAGAAAAAGAAAATGAAACTGAAACTGAATAAATTTACTTTAAAAGCCAGGAACAAAAAATAAAAGAAATTATTACAATACACACACACACACACACACACACACACACACACACACACACATATATATATATATATATATATATATATATATATATATATATATATATATATATATATATATATATATATATATATATATATATATATATATGTGTGTGTGTGTGTGTATATATATATATATATATATATATATATATATATATATATATATATATATATATATATATATATATATATATATATATATATATATATATATATATATATATATATATATATATATACAGTATATATGTTGTGGTGTAGAATATATAGGGAAATTAGATAGAAAAGAGAAAAAGTTAGAGAGAGAAGTAAGAATACGGTGAGAGGCAAAGAACACAGTGATAACGCCCAAAAGCTGTTGTTGTTATCAAGATTCCAATACCCTGATCGAGGCAGGATGTTTGCATGAGCCATAAGCAGTATATCGTGTTGAAGCCATAAAAACAGTCGTAAAAGTGTGAAATAATGGCCTCACGATCAAGCTAACCAATTCATGAGTCAGCACAGCCTAAATGCTTACAGCAGCTGGTTATATAACCCTGCCTTCTCAGGGAGGCGTTTTCATGGAAATTCCAGGAAATTAGGGGCTGGACAAAGTGATGTACTTCTACAACCTCCAATCAAACTTACTAGGGAGTGGGCTTTTACACACCCTCCTAAGATCACGTCCAATCAAGTCCTCTAAGGAGAGATTTGAATCACACCCACTACAGTCCTTCCAATCAGCTACTTGAAGGGGAGGCCTTGCTGATAAATCCTTCCAATAAGGCTAGAAGGAGGTGGAGATTGCAGATAACAAGAATTCTAGTGTTCAACAGGCTGGAGAATGCCAGGAGACGGGAGATCAGAACTGTGTCCTTCAAGGGAGAGTACGTCTCCCCTCGCTTCAGTGTTCCCCATATAGACTGAGCCAGTTTACAGCTCCAGAGTGATTCATTTCTATCAATTGTAACTTGTTAATTTTGTACTGATCCTTATAATACTAAATAATAATTAAAGTGAAGAAATTACCGATCTCGTCTCTATACACCTTTCTGAGAGATATCGATACTTAAAATAATTAATAATAAGAAGATAGCACATCATCAGTGAAGCGATGCTAGAGGGACATATTTAGAAGAAACCAAGGTAAGAAGTGACAGACTAAAAATTACACAAAACAGAAAGAGGAGAAGAAGATCTCCTTAACATATACACACACACACACACACACACACACACACACACACATATATATATATATATATATATATATATATATATATATATATATATATATATATATATATATATATATATATATATATATATATATATATACATACACACACACACACACACACACACATATATATATATATATATATATATATATATATATATATATATATATATATATATATATATGTGTGTGTGTGTGTGTGTGTGTGTGTGTGTGTGTGTATGTATGTATGTATGTATGTATGTATGTATATATTTATGTTTTTTATGAATGTGACAATGTGACATTGAGTGAAGAGGTCAGGCAGGACAGGAAGCAGATGCTTGGGTGTTGTTGGATTCAGCATTGTCCGGGTTTGGCTGGGCACTTTTGGTGCAAATGCAGGATTGTCAACCTTGTTGAGGGTACCTTGGACACAGCCCACGTGTAACAAAAGTAGGGTTAGCATGGAATTCTCCAGAAGCCCTATCCAGTTACAGATCCGGATTTTAAGGAGTACCACTGCGGTGATGTATGTTCGTTTGTTCTGGTAGGAGTGGCTGATAAGGCAAGTGCGAGATCTTTTATGAAAATAAGGGGTATTATCGTTGTTAGAGCTCGTTGTGATAGACGGTGAAAATCCGAGCTCCTAATTACTTGTTGAAAAGGTAAGGTTAAACAATTGTTGACATTTAGTACCTTACTGTGTATTTTGCTATTTCTTTTTATGTCTGAAGTTTTTCTTATGATTTATGCATTTTCTTTATGAATTTTGTAATATTATTGGAATTATGCCACATTATTTCATATTTGGCTAATATATGTTTCTTTGGCTGACAGATGTATCATGGATAAAGCCATGCACAGGTGTGCGAAAGTATGGGCAGTGGTTTCGGGTGACTGTTCAGGCATCTGTCTTGATTTGATTTTTATTCATTAGTGCCAGTGTGTGGGACAGGAATTTGGTTTCTTTTTTGTTAAGACACGCGTTTTATTGATGTTAGAGATAGGGGTTTAATAACATGCTATTAGCTTATTTTCATTTAACCAGTCTCATGTTGGGTTTGCGAAATAAAGTCTATTTTTTTATATCAGGTTTAATTGAAACATACTCGTTTAGATCTAGGATTGTATTAGAGCTCGTGAGAGAGAGGGAGAATGCCAGTGAGAGAGAGAGAGAGAAGTTGATCCTCGGTCAGTTACCAACGTGAGCGACTTTTCTGAAGGTAAGTGAAAACTACTGTGCATTTCAATGTAGTGTCTAATCGATTTTCGTCGATAAAATCTTTACAAATCATCGGATATGGATCGTATTTTGAAAATAGCTATTTGAAGCCACAGCCTAATTGGCAAAAATATGCAGTGATGTCTAATGTGGATAATTAAGGCACTTATCAGAGTAAATTAAGGAAATTTAAAGGGAAACTTAGCTAAATTTAGTAAGCACCCAGAGAGAGGCTGGTTGTGACGTAAACTATGACATCAGACGTAATAGCAGGGTTCCCAATAGTATGATAATGATCGTAGAAACACAAATATTTGACCCTCTTATACAATAAGCAATACCTTCAGTAGGATATGCGAGAACTATCAAAACTGTAAGATAATATACTATAAATGGTTTATTGGATTATACAATTTAGGGCATAACCCAAGCGCTTGGACTATGAGTTACGGATATCATTCAGCACTACAATGTAGTTATGATTAAATAATATATATA
>NC_089741.1:70586023-70596023 GCF_040412425.1 Macrobrachium rosenbergii
GCAATCTTACCAAATTTGGCACCTACACGTTCAACTACAGCTGCTTCAGCCTCTGTAACTCAGGGGCAACAGTCCAAAGATTAATGGATGTCTGTTCGGGGACCTTCCACTCTGCATGGTATATGCCGACGACATATTGATCTTCAGCCCAAATTTAAGACAACACTGCAAAGATGTGAAAATAGTGCTACTAAGACTAAAAGAAAATGGACTAATAGCGAGGGAAGACAAGTGCGAATGGACAAAGAAAACAGTGGAGTTCCTGGGGCATCAAGTGAGTCCAGAGGACATTTAATCTCGGCCAGAGAAAGTGAAAGCAATAACAGACTTCCCAAACCAATAACAGTGAAATCAGTGCAAGAGTTTTCAGGTTTGATAGATTATTACCACTGGTTCATACTAAACATTGAAAAAATAACGATTCCCATATATGAATGCCTTAAAGGAAATAAAAAAGAAATTAAATTGGAGAGAAAGTCAAGACAAAGCATTTACTTCATCGAAAGATGCAATAACCACTGCAACAATACTTATATTTCCTTTACCCCATAGGTCCCTTACTCTGACAACCAACATAAGCAATAAGGTGATGGGTGTGCCATACTTGAGCAGGACACTGATGATGGTCATTGCCTGCTGGCCTTCTACAGCAAAAAAACTTACTGTAGTAAAGCAAAAGTATTCAACATTCGAAAGGGAGCTCCTCGCATTCTACAAAGCAGTCTGCCACTTCTGCCACATGCTCGAGGGACGCCAGTTTGTGGTGCAGATGGACCATCAATCACTGGTGCACGCCTTCACAAAGTCAGCAGACGCATGGTCAGTATGACAACAACGGCACATGTCAGTGATAGCTGAGCACTTCTGCACCATAAAGTACCTAAAGGGTTCAAGAAACAGCGTGGTGGACTCCCTGTCAAGAAACAGCACCAACACCATCCAACTCGGAATAGCCTTCGCCAAGATAGCAGAGGCGTAGAAGGACATCGAGGGTCTGCAGCAACTACAGCGGATCAACCCCACCCTCACGTGGAGCAACTTGTCAGTCAACAGTGGAATAACGACCATCACCCGCGAGATGAGTACCGGACGACCTCGCCCATACTTGCCAGAGGGAATAAGAAGGAGAGCCTTTGCTCTCGCCCATGACCTATCCCACCCACCTGGCTGATCAACCACATGAATCATAGCACAGCGGTACATCTGGTGGGGGATGAGAAGACATGAAGATGTGGACAAGAGCGTGCATCCCTTGCCAAATGTCAAAAGTCACGAGACATGTCGAAAGTGGGATAGAAGAGTTCAAAACAACGAACCGCTGACTCGGCCACATACACGTCATTCATAGTGGAACTCCTACCCACCTCAGAGGAGTACAAATACCTGTTGACCATAATAGACGGGAGCACCAGGTGGCCGGAAGCAATACCCATCTGACAGCAGATGATGGAGAGCTGCATTAAATCCCTCGTTGACTGGGTCAGTAAGCATGGGGTCCCCAAGATCATCACCAGCGATAGTGGCACCAAATTCACATCCGACTTGTGGAATGCCCTCGCCAACAGTCTGCGGATGAAAGCAAAGCATACGATGCCCTATAACCCCAAAGCCAACAGAATCTTCAAGAGAATGCACAATCATTGTAAAGATCACTCACCACCAGATGCCAGGCCGTGAGTTGGAGAAAAGAACTGCCATGGGTTCTTCTAGGACTGAGAAAGACACCACAAGCAGTATTCAATGCATCTCCAGAAGTCTTGTACGACCCAGCGTTGACATTGCCAGTGGACATCTTCCAAGAAGGAACAAACCCACCACACCATCTGACACCCGAAAAGTGAAAGAAAAAATAATGCTGGCCAAGAGAACCTACCAAGCAGACAGAAAAATGTACAGTCGGGGGAAAAGATTTGTTTTACCCCTTGAGTTCACGAGACACTGTAAATGGCACTGTCGCTACAGTGACTGAAAATAAATATCGATGCAATTGCTACAAAATCACATTCATTGTCCACAACCCATTTTTTTCAAGATGAGAGAGAGAGAGAGAGAGAGAGAGAGAGAGAGAGAGAGAGAGAGAGAGAGAGAGAGAGAGTTGATATCATGTAATCACACAAATATCTAGCGAATGTAATTGCTTCTTAATGACATCACATAAATTTATTTTGCTCATCTACTTTCTTAAATGTGGCCAGCATTCTTTTATATTATTTATGATATTTTATAATATTAATGAGTGAAGAGCCAAGCCATGCCATTGCTCCAGCATTTACGCGGAAAACAAGTTCTTTCCTCATTACTCTCTTGGAAGCTTCGAGAACCACTGTCGGGCAGCCTCTGTCAAAGGATGAACACCGAAAATATATAGCTAGTTAAATATCGTCTAATTAATATATATATATATATATATATATATATATATATATATATATATATATATATATATATATATATATATATATATATAAAATGTCACGATGCGTATCAAGTACCTGGTTATTACACAACTAATCTCAGAATTCAAAAATATACCTCACTTCAAGCAGATACCTGAACTCTCATAACATTAATTATTACGACTGAGTACTCTAAAGGTAACAGTGATCCCTTAGGAAAAACTTATTTATTACTTGATAAATCAAACTAAGTCTATCAGAATATGTGTGAGGTATCAAAAATTAAACTAGAAATCTTCTAGAGTAAAAGGGCATCACTCCATCAAAAAACTCTGTTTCCCTGGTCTTAATTCACTTTAGCAAAACTAAAAGAACAAAACATGTTTATCACTTTGCCTTATGCACACACAATCAATCCTATTCACTGATGGTCAACAAATGAAACACTGTTTTTCTAAAAATGTTAAATACAAAAAATTATTTTTAAATTCATAGTTTATAATTAGAATTCACAATTTGAAGAATTTATTATTACTTGAAAATAACACAACACTCAATTAATTCTTGAATTAAATTATGAAACAAAACTAACTCACAAAAACTTTATCAGGAATTTAAATTAATAAAGCAAAATTTAAACTATCAAGAATTACTCAAGATTTAAAAAGAAAATCTTAAATGAAATATTAAATCAAATACGCAATGTTAAATTACCAAGAAATATTTAGAATGCTACGTAAATAAATGTTACATCACAAACATAAAAAATGTGAAAATATAAAGAGATTGTAAATAGAAAAACACGCAAAAATACACATAAGATTTATCAATAATGATTTCACTCGTTCAAAATTGACTAACTTATCATAAAATGGTATTAATAAGTAAAATTCACGTTACCTTACACAAACTTGTGAAAACCTCTGTAAATCACTTGCTGCAGCCGTGTTACCACAATACACACTTTTTTACCAGGCACCGTTACGAACTAAATAACTTTACTAAATTCAGATCTCAAAAGTTAATGCTAATACGTGACCACAAAACACTATGTTAAAAGTAATCTCTTTCTAAGAACGAGAGAGAGAGAGAGGAAACCAAATCGACTGGTCTCAGAAATCAGAATGAAACAGATTTTAGAATTCCAGTAAAATGTGAAACAATTACATGTCATTAAAGCATTTTGGGTACGAGACACAAAAGTTCTAGAAGCAGGGAGGTGACGTCATTAAAGCATTTTGGGTGCGAGATACAATGGAGAAGCTTCTAGAAGGAAAATGATGTCATCCCAGCAAAACGTTTTGAACGCAATCTTACAAAACATGGCATAATTGACCAAGACACGTATTCTTTCTCTCAAAGTGGCGTACGTGACTCGAACAAGTAACAACGTGAAATCACTCGTCTTGAGCTCGTATGGGACAAATCGGCATTTGTTTTCCAAACTTGTCATCACTAACCCAAAACAAAGCGCTCTCTCTTATCTCAACTGATGACAATTGAAATGAAACAAGCCCTTGCGGGACACACACACGTGTTCATATATAACGACGCTTTTACCAAGAAAGATATTATTCATACTACGTTACTATTAAAACTATATTAACAATTCTAAATTATGCTATCAAGTTATTTAATCATTAGCTCTTTTGAGATCTGATGCCAAATTAAATACGACACTTCAACAACCATTATCATTACACATAACACATGAAAAAAGTAAATATGTCAAAATTATAGGAGGATATACATATATGACAAGGCAACATCATGAAAATATGTGTATATATATACATATATATATATATATATATATATATATATATATATATATATATATATATATATATATATATATATATATATATATATATATATATATATATATATATATGTATATGTATATATATATATATATATATATATATATATATATATATATATATATATATATATATATATATATATATATATATATATATATATATATATATATATATATATATATATATATATATATATATATATATATATATATATATATATATATATATATATACATACAGTATAATTTATGTGAATAACATATTGTTTTCTATTATCTTTTAGTATTTAAAAGGATATTTATTTTGTTTTACCCAAGAACTAAAGACATGAAATTTGCGTGCAACAATGAACATAGACAAAGCTCATTTTATTATAGGCTACTATAGAATTTTTGTATATGATAAACAAAGAAGAAATGCATTCTATATCCCAGTATTCCATGCTATAATATTAACTAAGTATAATTTGAAAGTAAAAGAGCGTTTAGCAACAGTAAGTGGCTGATAAATCATGATTAAAACTGTGGCATAATAAGATTGTTAATAGTAAAAATAACTCCATATGAAAAGTTGTCCGAGTGATCTCAGCCGCAGTCGGTGGAAAGAAAACTTCGTTTTTAGTCGACCTCTCTTGGCCCTTCTTCTTGGGTAGACATCCTATATTCTTGGCCACAACGAATGAGGTCTAAAAAGTGTTATCCGAGAACTGCTACAAAGTATGTCTAAAAATAGAATTCCTATCAGGATCGCTGATACATTTCATGAAATTTTTATTAATTCAAATATTTGTCCTTGCGTTAGTATCATATCCAAACTCCTGTGTATCTGTTGGGAATTCAGTATTTCCAATCATTTTATTCATCCTCATTCTCACAAAAAAATTTTATTCTTTTCTGATAACGCTATAGAGAACAGTTGGCTGTTCAAGACGGAACTACTTTTCCTCCGCTGTTCGATTAAATTACACAAAATTGACGGAATTTTCAGCGTGGAATAGATGATATTCAAAGGAGAATAGCTGGCTGTAATTAGCCAATCCGAGGCAACCTTACGTCCAGTCATTCATTGGACGTTCTATGTAAACATTTGAACTCTAAAGTAGCTAACTGTGTTCAGAAACATTTGAACGGGACTGGTCAAGGTTATGGTATTCGATAACTGAATTTATCCTAATGCAAACCACTGTTAAGATATTGAATAAGAAAACTACACTTTTATTATAAAGTTTGACGGAATTAACACAATGTTTCAGTCGTTATAGCTACATTATTTATCGTTTCAATGGGAAATCAGAACTAGCTTCAGAAGGTTTAGGAGTTAGGGGAAAAATCGTTAAAGCTATACGAGTACATGCTTCGACAGTTCATCGTCTCTATCTTACAAACAACTCCTCCCTCTTCCCGCACCCCCAACCCCCGTCCCTCCACCTCTATTTCCTACGTCAGCCTCAAGAGCCGAACGCAAGTGTATGATGATATTACGTTATGTAATTTCCCTCTGATACAGCGTCTTATATAATCATAAAAAATCACGTATAAAACCATGAATCACGTTGTAGTTTGTTCGTAAACTTTTTTCTTTGTTAGGTTATTTTGTTTCTTTTGAAATAATAAATTGAATATATACTAACAGGTACGGAAACGTCTCCACCAATAAGGCTTGCCTTTGAGACAGAGAATTCATTCATATTTTCAACAGTTTCTACTACATAAACAAAAGCGGCGTTGCCATTTAGCGTGTCTAGTTAGTGCAGGGGGTAAAAGGAGTCTTTTCCCTGACTGTACATCCCTGAAGATTTACAGAATGTAAAATACACATTCATCTGGGTAGACACACACCAACCGCCCCCCCTCCCTCCCCAGCCTGCTCTTGACCACACTGCATACTCCAGAGATGACCAAAGGCCTACAAGATGACAGTAGACAGGAGGACAATATGAGTTTCAATCGACAGGTTGAAACCCGCATTCATACCAGACACTGACCTACATACATAGGCCTCTCACGGCGGGGGGGGAAGTCCTGTAGCGTATTTCTATTTTCAGGTCTTGATACTTATCAATTTTTCTCTTTCTTTGTCATCTACTCTGGTGTCCAATGGTATTGCCACATCAATGAATAATAATTTCTTCTTGATTTTGTCAATCAACGTCATGCCTGGTCTATTGGCACGTGTCACCCTATCTGTTCTGATACCATAGTCCCAGGGGATCTTTGCCTGATCGTTTTCCACCACTCTCTCAGGTTGGTGTTCGTACCACTTATTACTGCAAGCTAGCTGGTGTTTCTTGCACAGGCTCCAGTGGGTGGCTTTTGCTGCTGAATCATGCCTGTTTTTGTACTGGTTCTGTGCAAGTGCCGGACATTCACTTGCTATGTTGTTTATGGTCTCGTCTTTCATATTGCACTTCTTGCATATGGGTAAGATGGGTGAGATGTTATTTCCATCTATTGTTCTTTGGACCTATCTTGTGCCCCTGTTAGTATTCCTTCTGTTTCCTTCTTGAGTTCTCCCCTCCGTAGCCATTGCCATTTTTCATCACTGGCCAGTTCTTTAGTCTGTCTCATCTACTGTTCGTGCAATGGTTTGTTGTGCCATGCCCCTGTTCCATTTTTCATTCTCCTGTCTCTATGTACTTCTGGGTCTTCATCTACTCTTATCAGTCCTTCTTCCCATGCACTCCTTAGTAAACATCATAATATAGAGACCCCCTAATACTAAAGAGTTTGATATAATAATAGACAAATTAGATGATATATATAGAAATCACAAAGAATGGAATATACTCATATCTGGAGACTTTAACTTTCCCTTCGTAGATTGGAAAGAACGAATAGGAGATTGTGGTTGTATTTATACATATAAAAAAGAGAGTAATAGTAGAGCAGAAGATAAGAGGCAATTTGAAAAACTATTAGATATGCTACTAGAACATAACATCCAGCAAATAAATCACCTGCCAACAAGAAAGGATAATATTTTAGACCTTGTATTTGTGAACGAGGTGAATTATGTTAAAGATATAATAGTACATAATACGAGTATTTCAGACCATAATGTCTTAGAATTAACAGTCCATTCCAAAGCAAGTGAAAACAGAGATAAGCAAGAGTCGAAAAAGTGGGAAGGATTTGGAAAATACAATTTCTATAGTAAGAATATAAAATGGTCAGAAGTAAATGGAGAATTAAACAAAGACTGGGAAAACATATTCGTAAGTGATAATACACAGGTAAATACGGATATATATAAAATATTAGAGAAAATAGTGGAAAAATATACACCGAAGAAGAAAAGTAAACATCATTCATGCATACCAAGAGACAGAAGGATCCTGTTCCAGAAAATCAGAAAGTGGAAAAAAGCTCTTGCAGAAGAAAAGAATGCATGCAAAGTGATGGAACTAAAAAGTAAGATAGAAAATGAAGAACAAAAGATTATACAGTCAAAAGAAAATTAAAAACGGGACCTAGAAGAAATGACCCTACAAAATATCAAGCAAAACCCCAAAATTTTTTACTCATATGCAAAAAAGATGAGTAAAAGAAGAGTAGAAATAGGTCCTCTAAGAATAGGAGGGTGATTAACGAATGAAATAAAGGAAATATGTAATATATTAGCTGTAAGATATGAGTGAATTTACACCTAGTATAGATAATGAAGATAATAATACAGAAATAACAGATGAAAATAGTGAATATTTCTTGGACATAAGTATTGATGAAGCCGATAATGTGCAGGCTATTAATGAAATTAAAAATGGATCAGCAGCCAGACCAGAAGGCGTCCTTGCCATTTTGTTAAAGAAAGTGGTTCATTCAATCGCAAAGCCGCTCACAATATTATTAAGACGAAGTGTAGATACAGGCAAGATTTATGATGAGCATAAATTATCATATATTACCCCTATTTTCAAAAGAAGGTCAAGACCAGAGGCAAGTAATAATAGGCCTGTGAGTCTGACATCTCATATTATAAAAGTGTATGAAAGGGTAATGTAGAAAAATATAATGAAACTTTTAATGAAAAATAGTTGTTTAATATAGGACAACATGGTTTGTACCCGGAAAAAGTACACAAACCCAACTATTAGTCCACCATGAAAGCATATATAAAAATATGATAAATGAAAAAAATACAGATGTGGTTTACCTAGACTTTGCAAAAGCTTTTGACAAGGTAGACCATAATATATTAGTGAAAAAAAATGAGAAAACATAACATTGTGGACAATGTAGGAAGATGGATAAAAGAATTTTTGCAAAACAGAAAACAGATAGTGATTGCAAACGACGAGAAATCGGATGAAGTTAAGGTAATATCCGGTGTGCCACAAGGTACGGTGTTAGCTGCATTGCTGTTTGTGATTATGATTGCAGACATAGAGAGTAATGAGAAGTTTTGCCGATGACACAAGAATAAGTAGATTAATTACTTATGATGAAGATAGGAACTCGCTACAAAGAGACCTAAACAAAATATATAAATGGGCAGAGGTAAATAGGATGGTATTTAACTCTGATAAATTTTAATCAATAAACTATGGTGATAAAGAAGGAATGCTATATGCATATAGAGGACCTAATAACGAGACAGTCACAAATAAGGAAGCAGTTAAAGACCTTGGAGTGATGTTGAATAGGAATATGTTATGCAATGATCAAATAGCAATACAATTGGCAAAGCAAAAATGGGAATGTTTTTCCGGCACTTCAAAACAAGAAAAGCCGAACACATGAGTATGCTTTATAAAACGTATGTACGTAGTCCACTTGAATATTGCAATACAATATGGTACCTACACTACCAAAAGGATATTGCACAAATAGAGTGTGTGTTTAAGGTCCTTTACAACTAGAATAGAGGAAGTTAAGGACCTTGACTACTGGGAAAGACTACGATTCTTAAAATTATATAGTCTCGAAAGGAGAAGAGAACGCTACATGATTATACAGGCATGGAAACAGATAAAAGGAATAACTGAAAACATCATGGAGCTAAAAATATCAGAAAGAGCAAGCAGAGGTAGATTAATAGTGCCCAAAACTATACCAGGAAAACTAAGGAAAGCGCACAGGACATTGATCTGTCACGCACCAGCATCGATAATGCAGCATCTATTCAATGCGCTACCAGCTCATCTGAGGAACATATCAGAAGTGAGCGTAGATGTGTTTAAGAATAAGCTTGACAAATATCTAAGATGCATCCCAGACCATCCAAGATTGGAAGATGCAAAATATACCGGAAGGTGCATTAGCAATTCTCTGGTAGACACCAGATGTGCCTCACGCTGAGGAACCTGGGGCAACCCAAATGAACTGTAAGGTCTGTAAGGTAAGGTAAGCCACTCATCTTCACTGGTTTTCATTTATTGACTAGTGCTTTGCTCTTGATGTTGACGCAGTCCTCTATGCTTGGTAGCCCTCTCCCTCCTTCCTTTCGTGTTATGTATAGTCTGTCTGTATTTGCTCTTGGGTGTAGCGCTTTCTGTATTGTCATGTGTTTCCTAGTTTTCTGGTCTATGTTGCGAGTTTGACCTTCGTCCACTCCACTACTCCTGCACTGTATCTGATTACTGGTACTGCCCATGTGTTAATGGCTTTCGTCATGTTAATGGCATTGAGTTTGGACTTGAGTATCGCCTTAAGTCTCTGCCTATATTCTTTCCTAATCGTGTCCTTCATCTCTTGGTGTTTTATCTCCTCTCCTTCTATTATTTTCAGGGATTTGTATCCTGCCTCATCTACGTGTTTGATGCTATTCCCATGTGGTAGC
>NC_089741.1:70601023-70621023 GCF_040412425.1 Macrobrachium rosenbergii
GGGTGCACATAGGTTTGCTAGGCAGTTTGTTCTTCGGGCGAGTTTAGCCTGAGAGGTACCCGGGTGGCACTATGCACCGATGAGATGTTTTTGTGGGACTGGTTGTAGGTTTCCCATGAATCGGCCATACAGCAGGTTTCCATAAGTATGGTGGGCTGCCTATCACTGAGATACGCAGCAAGGGCCCAGGCAAACATTGGAAAAGATCCTCCAGCATGGTCCGATCGAATAGGTCCTCAAAGGTAGCGCACAACAGGGAGTCGAGCCAGCTGGTACCAGACTGGGTCTTGTGACAGGCTCATTCCATCCAGGACCAGCCTATTTCTGCTGTCTCCATTTCTCTGGGGTTATTTTGTAGCCTTTTGTTATGACCCTACAAACTCCTAGCATATCGCCTCTTTGACCCTTCTCCTTAGCTTTTCCTTCCATGTGCTTGGCACGCACTAAGGCCTTCTCTGTCTTGGTAGTGTTGTAGTTTTCAAAGAGCGACTCTATTTCCTCCAACCATGCTTCTGGCTCTTCCTCAGTCCACTTGGAGACTAGGGAATTAATGCTTGAAATCGGAGCATTTGGTGCAGCAGGTGTGGGGTTGGAGGCTTATTAGATAGACATAGTGTCGGCAACTTCCCTTCAATCCTTTTCCAGCTCAAGCTCCTTTGAGAGCTAGGCCTCTCGCTGTCTTAGCTTCTTCATACTTCCTCTGAGCTTCTCTTTCTAGCCGGAGTATGTCATCCAGCTGTTTTTTCACCCACTGGGTGAGTTCCCATCCCGTGTAACCTGTGTCCTTGCCCATGTCCATGAGGGCTTGGCGCAGTTCTAGTGACGTGGTTATAGTCTATTAGAGCGACTAAGGGAAATGGTCTGTGACAGTGGGAAAGTGTCCCATAATTTGGTGGTACTTCAGTGGTGTGGCACCTTTTCAATAGGGTTGCACTGAGGTGGAGTGTGCCATGCAAAGGTCAAACTGATTGAGCAATCCTGAAGGAGTAATTATGCTTATGGGTGGATACGCTGGTAAAGTGGAAGTGATCCTGAAGGAGCAAAGGTCCTTATGGGTGGATACACTGTCGTTAGCACTCTGTATCTCAGGTACAGGTGCAGTGGCTTACATGTGAGGACTATGTCTTGGTGGCACTAGGGTGTTGGTGTGTTCCGGGGACAACACTAAGAGGCAGTGCAACCAAACTGCACTGAAGGAAATGGCACTGCCTGAGTCAGAGTGTGATTTATGAGTAAAAGGTAAACTTGAAAGGTAAGCACTTCAGTAACTTAGTTGTTGGCAGTGCCTCAGATTAGTGGCATTGTGGAAGGGGAAACCCTTGGGCCTGCACTCGTGGGCAGCTAGTTCTAAGAATTAGGGGCTGCCCCCTGACATGAGGAAAGGAAGCTTTTGGGGTTTGCACTCAATGTGTGATTTGATGTTTGCGGTATACGCAAGTCTTGGATAATGGAAACCCACCCGTGCACGACACTTGATAACTGTTATTAAATGGTAGTACGCAGGACCCACTCAGACAGGTCAGACGGACAGAAACCGATTTACGTTCCCTCTGCGCAGTGATGTCATCTGATCCGCAACTCACCTCTCTCTCTCTCTCTCTCTCTCTCTCTCTCTCTCTCTCTCCCTCTCTCTCTCTCTCTCTCTCTCTCCAGCCTGCTCCCTCTCCCTCTCTCGATATTGATTTGGATATCCTAGATTAACTGACAGCATATTTATCATGTCTATAGTGCATTTCAATAAGGGGAATAAATTTATAACTATTACATTACTGTAAAGTTTATCTACACAGTTTATACATAAATGATATACGTACACAGGTTAACACAGTTATGTTTGTTTGTTCTGCATACCACTACCCTATCACTTTCATATTTTTTTTTTTACTTTCACTTTTGCAAGCCTTGTCTTTTTTCTTATTTATCCTAATACCATTATTTAACTTCCTTATTTTAAAGAACACAGATATATTGGCAAAGAAAGCTATGCATGCTCAGCCTCTTCTATTAACATTATTATGTTTTGAAACATATCTGCAACATCAAAACCATAGAAAATTGGTTGCTTCCATTTTTCTACCAATCTGCTAAGCATCACGACCTGTACCTTTCCATGGGGTTTATAAAGGGTATCGCTATCTTTATCATAACACCACTCACTACTGATGGAGATTTCGTCAAGTGATAAAACAGCCAACCTCTCAAGATGAGTAAAGATATCAGACTTCATCTTTATGTCTTTTGTGTCTTACTGATAGTGGGACTTAGGAGAACCTCAAGATCAGAATACGAATACATTTTACTACGTTTGCCTTTAGATCAAGAACTGTTGACTTTAATTCATTATTCTCTTTACTAAGTTTAATATTTTCCTTTTCCAACTGGTTAATTTTCCATTGTAGTTCTTCACTAATAGCACTGATTGCCTTATCAGTTCCACTAGATTCATTTGACAATTTTTCACCACAAGACACCACATGACCATTGTCACTGACACTGCACCTATCACTGCTATCATATTTGGCAGTGCCTGATTCACTTCCAGCAGCCGCAGACAACATTTCCTCTATGGACCTCTTAATTCCACGTTTCTCTGCCCTTTGAGACCTCTCACTCGACCTGTCGCTTGCATCTGTAGTGCCTGAAATTCACGCACAAGAACATAAGGGATTTAAGAATACGCAAAATTGTAATATTAATTTTACCTGTCTCATAAGAACTTTAAGAATATGTAAAATTGTTATATTAATTTGACCCGTCTGTTGGTTATCAACTGTTATGACCGACGTCTTCTTGTGCAAGCCTAATCCATTACCTGTGACCTGACCCATCAAATAATCCCCCCCCCCACCACACACAAACCATCACACTCCACACACACACACACACATACTTACACTACGTAGACAGATAGATAAATAGATATAGACCGATGGATAGATCGTTATTTGACCAGAGATTTGTACGTGGACAAAGGTACGGTAGAATGCACTAAAATTTAAACTTAATAATCAAAACTGCATAAATGAAAGTCTTCAACAATGGTTAAAAAAAAGTGGAAGCAATGACACATTTGCATAAATACACAGTTCCAACAGTTCAACAAAACATACAAAACTTGCTCTACATTGCTATAAATACATAACAATTCCTCAAACACACGCCTCCCTCCAAAAAAAACTGTAACAACTCCATAAAACACACATACACACTCTAATACATAATTCTGCTTTATAGTTTAATTACCTTGAGACATAAGGAGAGATGGAATTGCATCATCCCCTAATGTTCGTTGTCACTTAGGAGTATCGATTCCAAGGAGTCTGGATTTCATGTCATCTTTGTAGTCAGTGTCAGCAAAATGCACAGCATACCACTGCATTATCAGCGTTTATGCTGTCAGTGCGACAACAGCAATGAATCCATCGTTGTCTAAGTTCTTTTACCCTTGGAGTACCGTAAAACGGATCCTGATGTTTTTGTTCTTGTATTATAGCACCTGTATACTGAACTGTTGTTTGGCATATCTGCAACATTGAAGTATGTCTAGTGGAAAAAGATGACGATGACAAGGTGTACACACGAGGATGGCTTGGGTGAGACAGGTGCACAGGACTGCATATAAAGGTGCAGCTGACGTCATCATTCACTCCCGCCTCGAGCTCTACCTCGAGCTCTGACCTGTCTGAGTGGGTCCTGGTTGTACGTTCGTTCTGTGAAATGCACGAGAGCTCACTCACTTAATGTGAAAATAGATATTGGAGACAAGTACAATGAACATGGGAGTGTATACAGATTTGCACACTATGTATGAAGGAGTGAAAGGAAGAATTGATGGGGATCTAAAAGATCAGAGTTTTGGGTATAAAAAAAATATGCACTTGGCTTTATGAATCAATGGGTTTATTCCCCAATACTCGGTTATTATTATTGCTATTCTCCTTGTTATAATGAAAGAATGTTAGAGTTCTCTCTCTCTCTCTCTCTCTCTCTCTCTCACTGAGAGCGTATTTTTATTGGAACATATTCGTTGCGTAATTTAATTTACTCTAATTCCTTCTTATGGTAAACTGCGTTTTGAAAATATTACTCCAAGTTACTTTTTTTATAAAAATGTACCTTTGGTATTTATATTATTTAATACCTAGCTCCTGTCATGACAAGTTATATGGTGGAAGGGGTTTTCAAATTACTATCAAAATGTTTCGTTAGGTTTTACGTTAGAGGGCGAAAAGAAATGGAATTTCGTTCGGCGAGTGAACGATGAGAAGTGGAACTGAATGCGTGGGAGAGAAACTGATGATTACTGGTGGCGTCATCACCTGATACAACACTCGATGGTGATTTAAGATTTAAGGGAAAGAACACTAAACTTTTCTGACTGAATTATTGGTGCTGATATGCAGAATCGAATTATTTAACTTAAAACATCAATACAGTAATGCCTTTACTTTACTTAAAACATTAAATATAAATCTGAACTGGATATGGCAGTCTTGGAATTGTGGGAGCGAGACGATGGAACGCGCATGCGCCGAGGTGCTAGTAGTTGTCACACGTATTTTAACAAACACGCATTTTCGAGCTACACTTAACTAACACAAGAATTGTCCACTTCCTCTGCCGTAACTGTTTTTGAACAACACACTTAGCTTTCTGTTCACGGCTAACACATGCAGTAAATCTCTGGCAAAGCACTTCCTAATTCATAAATATCAGTCTTCTGGCATCACAACACAGCTGCTACACTTCTCATGACGCAAAATTTAGCGGGCAGTTATTCTGCGTCGCTAACTTAAGAACTTTTTTGGTGCTCTGGCCTTATCCTATATGAGATTCTAATTAAGAAATTGGCAACAAATCACTTCTTTTTAGAACACTTCTTCCCTATCTATTCCTAATATATCCTTAACATTACAATAATTATAATAATAACCCTTACCTTGTTATCTTTAGCTTCGGGTCTGTCACCTTTTATCTTTTGCCTTGCAAATAATGGAATTGAATTATTTTATTAATTACATCATTCCTTGGTTCGTCTTCCTTCCTAGTCTAGTAATAGCAAAGATAGTTCTCGTTACAAGTTGACTAGGAACCTGGCGAGTTCGACACTTATATTCTGAGGCCGGTTGGAAGAGTGAAATTTGATTTTGAGTGTAAATTGACTTAGGGGCCAACACCTAGCACTCAGAATACAAGCAATAAGTGTAATGACTAAGATGACTTACCTTGATATTACATCTATTTAAACAGGGAAATGGGGTTAGCCTTTCAAACCAGTCCAGTAATTTAAATTGAATTTATTTATAAACTGAGCAATCAGAAAATTAATATGAAATGGCTGACTGAGCAGCAAACAAGGCACGTACAATGTGCAATAAAAGTAAGACTGTGCATAGCAAATAAATAAATCTCAAAGGGCTACAACCCTGAAAGAGTTTTGCGCAAATGACAACCACTGCTGTTGAGACTGGCTGATAATTCTAGTTTTAGCACAACATGAATGCAAAGGGAGTACTGTGTCAAGCGACCCTGGACCATTGATAGTCAGAAGACTCTTGCACATAGTAAGATGGCAGTTAAACGTCAAAGGATATTTGGTTCACAAGGGTAGGGGCAAACCACTCGAAGAGCCAGATAACAGGATTCTGGAAAAGAATTCCAGGTTAGAATTCAGATCTAATAATTTTCTCTCATATGAAATTACTTACTGTATGCACGCTGGAGGAAATTATCATTTAGATTTAATTAGTACATGGTATCACTATGGTGGGAATGCTCTAATTATTATCACAAAACTAATTCAATTTAAGCTTGGAACAAGTCATGAAGGCAAATGTGCATGCTAGGCTGTGGGGATCAAAGGGGCTTTGGCTTAGGAGAATGAAAAGCTGGAAATCCTGGAAATAGAGAGAAATTCACGAGAAAGGGAAAGAATCTGGCGTTAATTGCAACTTCAAGATGTACCTTATCGCATCTGTGCATGGTGCTTGCTTACAAAAGATGAATTTCGGCTGCAGAAGTTTCGACACATGGCCAGTATAAAAGGGAGAGAGACTGCACCAACTGGGTGCTTTTGCAGTCCACGACGGAGTGACGAGCCAGGTCACAATCCCCCATCCCATTCGATTTCTAGGGCTGGGCACAAGGGCATTGGCTGATCTGGAAGAGGCAATAACAGCCAGCACAAAGGTCAAAGGGAAATAGATCTTATAGCTAAGGCTACTAGGGTCAACAAAGCAGCCCAATTATGGTCCTGACTGGTCTTCCTGTCCCTAACAGCTTTCTGTCCCCCAAAATCATACGATGAGGGGTTTAAGACATTGACACTGTCCACCTCCCAGTGGGAGTTTCCTCCAGCCGTCATTAAATTTTATTTCCTAGCTAATGGGATGAAGGGATGAATTTTCTAAATACATGTAAATATTCATATATATATATATATATATATATATATATATATATATATATATATATATATATATATATATATATATATACCTATGCCATTTTGAGTTACTACATTATATGCATACGTATATTTATACATAAAGTACACACACACACACACACACACACACACACATATATATATATATATATATATATATATATATATATATATATATATATATATATATATATATATATATATATATATATATATATATATATATATATATATATATATATATATATATATATATATATATATATATATATATATATATATATATATATATATATATATATATATATATATATATATATATATATATATATATATATATATATATGTGTGTGTGTGTGTGTGTGTGTGTGTGTATATGTATAGTCAAAAGAAATTTATATAAGCTATAACAACACTTGTTGACACATACAATTACACAAGGATATTTCTTCAGGACATTTCAAAGGGTGCGTGATCAATGAAGGCAATTTTCAAGGCAGTATCCCCCTTCGCTTTATTAAACTAAGAAGAATTAAGACTCCTCGTCATTAGAAGAAAAAAAAAACGAATTATTGAAAATCTCGAATATCAGAAATAATAAAACAGCGTCCCATCTGATTATTAGGACTGAGGACTGAGTAAAGACTATGTAACTTGGAAAGAAAAATCTATTTTACTATTTGAATTTTAAGTTTACAGTACATTTGGATATTTTATTTCAGCTAGATTGAAGATGTTTATATTTACATTCACTTTAGTATTCCAGGTTATCTTATAAAAATATGTGTGATTTTCCTAAGAAGCTTGTGTTAGGAGTCCTCGTAGCTATATATATTATTTACTTTATTTTAGTTACGAACTGCCGGTAGCGGACCTAGGCTATATTGGAAAACTACTTCTTATTTAAGATTTCACGTGTTAAGATTATATGTAAGCAGACGAAGAGACGGATAATGATATTGGTCTCCATGAATAATGAGTGATTTGGTAATCTCCAGACATCTCTCTCGCCTCTCTGGTGCCTGGACTAACGGTGTTTGGAACACGAGCAACAATGCGAAGTCAGCAGTTTTTCGCAGTCCATCAGCGAAAGGATCTACGTTGCTCCCGTTAAACACCACACCGGCGCCTATCAGACGAATTGCCAAATGTTTTTATGTCTAATCAAACGATCTGTTGACATATGGTACTAAATGGAAAAGGACCGATAATAGAGAAAAACACGCAAAATAATACCTAATTCTGGCATCTGTTCAGCAGAAGGACGGAGTCCCATATAAACGAGAGCTGGAGAGAGAGAAGTTCCTCATTGGATGGGTAGGTATCGTTCTCGGCTAGCACTCTGCTGGGCCCGCATTGGATTCTCCGACCGGCCAATGAAGAATTAGAGAAATTTATTTTTGGTGATAGATTTTCATTTCGTTATAATGTGGTTCGGATTCCACAATAAGCTGTAAGTCCCGTTGCTAGGTAGCTAACTGGTTCTTAGTCACGTAAAAAAAAATCTAATCCTTCGGGCCAGCCCTAGGAGAGCTGTTAATCAGCTCAGTGGTCTGGATAAATTAAGGTATACTTACTTATTTGGAGAGAGAGGAGACAGTACAGTTGAGTTTGGGGATACAAGCAGTGTGTGAAAGTGAATTAGTGCCGCTGAATGAAGGACAGAGTCCAGTTTACAGACATAGTAAAAATTCATGAAAATAGCAATCAAGGGCAGAGTTCATTTTGTGAACTTTTTTAGTAGAATTTGCGGTGTCTCCCAAAAGTCTTGGTACCGTTACCCATTAAGAAGGAAGGCAGAAGAGAATTTATAAACTTTCTAAGCTCTAACAAATGTAAAAACGGGTAACATACTTTTATTTAGAAACCAGGATTTTAAAAACTTTGTCATTACCATGATAGCTGTCATCTGAGCATGATAAAGTGAGATCAAGAAATTATCTTCACAAATCCACCAGTGCAAACAGATACAGCTTCCAAAGAATAAAATTTACTATATATATATATATATATATATATATATATATATATATATATATATATATATATATATATATATATATATATATATATACACACACACACACACACACACACACACACATATATATATATATATATATATATATATATATATATATATATATATATATATATATATATATATATATATATATATATATATATATATATATATATATATATATATATATATAATTTGACAGACCCAGACAAAATTTTGCATACAGCTTCTATGTCACCCCAGAAAGGTTTATGACTCAAAATGAAAGCCCTGCCCCATGACATATACAAACACAGGAAAAACATTAAATTTTCGTTTTTGTGTCACCTTTTCCTTCAACTTTAAGTGGTTAATTCTCATTTTCCACTAACGCTCCACCTTTTATTCCAGGCGCGGTCAGACGTATGATTTAATTAAATTCCTCCCACTACAAACCCTATCATAAGTTTAGTACATCCAAAAAATTAAACGGTTGTGGTTGACTGTATTAGAGTTACTTTCATTCAGTCATAAAACAATGTAATTCAAAATATAACTTCTACCACCACACCAGTCAGACCTTACAATTCTCGCCACGGAGATGTTTCTGTCGTAAGCTTACTCCCTCATTAAAAGACTACCCCCGTTAAAAAATTACTCGCGACGGAATCACCACATTTTTTAGTGCCCATCTTAAGCTAAGCGTATCTTAATTATACCTTGCTAATAAAATACAAATTCTCCAGTACCTTGAGGTATCACCAGTACCATATCTAAGTACTTAATACAGTAATGAATCGCTATATATCGACAATTTCTATCAGGACCGGTGCTAGAAATTGCTGGGACTATTTACAAAATTCAAACTCAACGACATTCAATCTTCATCTCTTTCTCAAAACTCCGTTTTCTTTAGCATGAGACGGCACCAGCTGCTATGGTATATTTGTCACTATTATTACTATTACCATAGAAATTAACTTATTTCATATCTAATATAAAAATGATTTCCCAGGTGATAACTCTGTCAATGTAGTATGCACAACAATGTGAGGAATAATACCTCATTTTTCATTTCATAGGGGAATGTAACTTCCTCTCCTCCTTTATCTTCCCCTCATCGTTCCCTCCCCATGCTTCTTTCCTTCATTTTCCCTTACCCGCCCCTCCCCCTACCCCTATCCCTTCCCTCTTGGGTGGCCATTTCCAAATTCCCAAAAAGGAATTTTTTTTTTTTTTTTTACAACACCAATTTTTAACCAAAATTAAACATGATCATTGAGGAGTTGAAATATAAAATGTTGTATAATGTGTGTATATATATATATATATATATATATATATATATATATATATATATATATATATATATATATATATATATATATATATATATATATATATATATATATATATATATATATATATATATATATATAACTTGACTTGAGTGTTTAAATGTCAAATAGAGTATGAATAAAGAACTGAAAATAATTAATATTGAATTTTATTCATAAGTTATTTGGCGCCGCAAACGTCATAGCGTGAACTGGCTTTTATATAAAACAAGTACTCCTATCCCTTCCTCCTTCCCCGTGCCCCTCCCCCATCCCTCCCCTCCCATTCACCTTCCCATCCTCCTCCCCTCCCCGCCGCCTTCCTCTCCGCTTCCCCAACCTCTTCCCTCCACTCCCCAGTTCTTCGTTGGAGGGGTGGATAGAGCTGTCGCCTGGAACGCTGTTGGCCCAACGTTCGACTCTCCTACCCGGCCAATGAAGAATTAGAGGAATTTATTTCTGGTGATAGAACTTCATTTCTCGTCATAATGTTGTTCGGATCCCACAATAAGCTGTAGGTCCCGTTGCTAGGTAACCAGTTGGTTCTTATCCACGTAAAATAAATCTGATCCTTCGGGCCAGCCCTAGGAGAGCTGTTAATCAGCTCAGTGGTCTGGTTAGACTAAGATATACTTAACTTTCTTCCCTCCACTACCACCCCCCCTTTCCCCATTCTCCCTCCTCCTCTATGTACCAACTTCTTTTCCCACTTCCCCCTCCTTCTTCCCTCTTTTCTACCCCGCTTTCCTCCCTCCCACTACCTGTAGACTGTTATATATATATATATATATATATATATATATATATATATATATATATATATATATATATATATATATATATATATATATATATATATATATATATATATATATATATATGCATCTTTGTGTGTGTAAAGTGAAAAGAAAAACTTTCGCATCACAATTAAACTGAAAAGTTCAACGAACTTCGCCATTCCTTCTGGTATCAAATTTTCTTCCTGAGGAAAACCAATCAGTCAGAAACTTTCAGCGGAGACGTCCAAAAGTTGCCTGACGAGAAGGCGAAGTTGAGACACCAAACTGCAGTTAACATTCACCGCAATTAAGGCACGAGAGTCGAAAAGTCTTTTTCTTTTCTGCAGTCGAATTATTTCTGGCGCTATTGATTCAAGCTGTGGATTAAGTAGTTGCTGGTTAGTCTAGATGGAAAAGAGTATTTGATTCTAATCTCAGTTTTATTCTGTTACTGTTATTTTCTAAGTGTCTGGAATTCAAGTCCGGAAGGAGACCCACTTTAAAAAGCCGAGCGTTTGGGCCTCTTTTGGAAGCACCAGAGGGACCCCGGCAGCATCAGGGACTAAAAACTCCTTTGTGTATCCTCGGATGATAACCTCTGTTAATCAAATAGACCTGATTTAATTTTGGAAAATGGCACAACACAATTCCTAGGTTTCTTAGACTTACAGTTAGCTCCGGGATGGCTTCCGTGTCTTCAGGGAGCTTTCGAACGCATACACTGTGCTGTGGCTTTTTCCAAAACTTAATTAAATTCATTTTACTAAAGGCTACCACTAACGTTTTGGTATACCTGCTCAGGTATACATGCGCAGGCACACCTGTGCAGGGATACCTTGACCACTAACGATACAGTTTTTTCTTCATTTGTCTGTAGCAGCCATGACGTCAAAGACGATGCACTGGTAATTACTGGCCTGCTGATAGCAATAAACGCTTAAAAAAGACGTCCAGTGAAAGAGTGGCTGTTACTTATTCTTAGCATATGATTTTAACAATTCATAAACATTCATGGTCTACTATTGTCTCATTTTGTTCCACTATTCTAAAACAAATTTACATACATGATGCATAATCATAATTAAACCCAAAGAGGTTATTCCTTTTGTATATTACTTTGTTATGTTGGATGTTTATTCTCATTTAAAAACTGGCTTGCACATATGGTTTATAACCATGAATAAACATACATGGGCATTAAAGGATACTGGAGTTGTCAGCGGGAGAAGCAGTCTCCTTTAGTTTTTCGATTAATTTAAAATATGCCCTTTTTTTTAAATCTGGTATGATAGGCTCTGGATTTTACTTGTACAAAACAAGGCGCATTGCATACTTATGATTTCAGTTGAATCTTCAAGACATTCAGGAATAATGCTGTCACTTTCAGCCTTCATTGTACAGAATTATTTTTCCTGTGGGAAAATTGCAAGATTTTATAAATATATATCCGTCTGATATCCGCATCAATTGCTCAAATTTAAATCAATCCGACACATAATTAATTTAGGTATAAACTCTTTGATTTAATAAAGCTCAAAATTTTCTGTTTTTGCCTGAAACGTACTCTCCTCCCAACGACGGGAAGAGAACTGCACAAAAATGTGGCCTCTCCTCACTAACGTTCAAGCGCTTGTGCAGGTCGTTTCGACGCAGGCATATCGACTGAGATTAACTATTTTCTCAGGTCGCCAGCGCGGACAGAAAAAGCTGTGCAGGTTGTTCACATTAACGTTCCGGTGTGTCTGCACAAGTCACCTGTGAAAGGACACCAGGGCAAACATACCTGGACGTTAGTGGCGTCCTTAAAAGAGGCTGTGGATTCCGGAGGACATCTTTGGCTCCCGGTGTTGCCGGGACCTTCTGGTGCTTCCAAGAGGTACCCAAATTCCCTGTTTGCGGGTTTCATTATGGAGCCCAGGGTTCCTGGTTATCAAAATAGATCTGATCACATCCTACTGATGAAGCCTGGATGGATCAGGGTGTCCATTTTTGGTCAATGTGCCTTCCACCGATTTTAAACGGGGTATTGTCACCGAAGAATAATCTCTTATTTTTGTATGCATATCATCTGCTATATCATCTGCATATCATCTCACATGGGTTTAAATGATTATGACTTATAAGCGCAGCAACCTGATTTACTTTCTTAAATATCAAAATTGTTCGAATCCAAGCCTAGGTAGACTATCAGGCAATAAATTTGGTCAATTTTATTTTAGTGGGCATCTGATTATTTTCTTCATTTTGTAATGACTCATGATTTCCTCCTTCCGCGCCTCTCTCTCTCTCTCTCTCTCTCTCTCTCTCTCTCTCTCTCTCTCTCTCTCCCCCCAATCGCCCTCGTATCCCACTCTTGTCTGTCTTTTGTATATAATTGTGGGTGGTTTTAAAACACTAGAAACTTAAAGGCAATTTTATTTTCTCATGCAATTTTCTTCACTTTATAGTTAAAGAAGATAGTGAATATTTACTAGAGAAGGAATTTGGGTAATGTTCCTATGCGTATACATTTCTTATATGTATCTCAATTGAAAAATTATCAAGACTATACTTTTATTGCATACATTCGTAGTCTCTATTGCTGAAAAATATTGAGTTATAAAATTCCCGTTGCCTATTACATATCATTAGCTTTTTTATTGATAAATAAACGGTGAATACTTCTATTACCTTCGTGTTGTCTTTCCATAACAAAATTCTTCAAATAGAATAAGAACGGTGCTTTTACCATGAAAGATGATACAGGGAAAACGGTCATGGGTTTCAGAAAAAGGACATATTTACTTGAAAATTTGCCTATAATCCTGTTAATATTCTTCTCTCTCTCTCTCTCTCTCTCTCTCTCTCTCTCTCTCTCTCTCTCTCTCTCTCTCTCTTAACGCTGGTAAAGGACAACTAATTTCCATCGACTGATTAAAGATTATAGCTTTATACCTAAAACTGTTTGCTTCCACTAGTTCAGACGTGTTATAATTGCAGATTTCGCTGCAAAATAATGCAATATTGCAGCGTGAAAAATATATTGACAAAGACATTTTGAATTCTTCAGAATTACTTGAGCCATATACAGGTAAAATTAAAAACTTACCCTCATACTATATATCTTTTCAACCTGAAAACCTTCACACATCCTCTCCATTGGCTTTCGTCTCTAATCCACCCCAAGAAATAAATGTATGAGTTTTCTGTCATGAGCATCGTTCCGTTTCACTGTTGTTTGTACTAAAACATCCAAATTACTTGCCTTAAGTTTATCTCTGTTCGAATACTCCTTGCTTTCTGTACAAAGGTCCCTGCCCCTCCCTTCCCTTCCCAGTAAAAAACCCATTGAAACAATTTTTTTGTAACAAAGCACAGCGTACAAGATGGAAACGCCAAGGGACAACACTTTCCTGGTATAATCGCTAGCAAAAGCCATTGAATTTTCATATTTAAAAGAGGAAAAGAGCTGAAATTGCGTTGAAAATTACTAAATAAGGCATAACGTCAGTTCACATAACTGTTTAAAAATAAAACCAATGTACAGAGCAAGAATGAAAAATAATAAAGGTGTAGCAAAGAACATCTTACTAAGTAAACCTCAGAAGCATTTTCCACATGCAAATAAAGTAAAACATTTAAATATAGAAGCATTCGCTTAAATATGTATTCGTCAATAATAAGTAGGTCTGAGAAATTCACATAATTTGTTCTTCTTCTGGCATTGCACACTTTCTTAATGTCGCTTTTTCAGATTTGAAGGAAAAAACTCAGGTTAATCATCAACCTGACTGGAATACGTTTGCGCGAATACATTTCGTATAAAAAACAGATAATGACCACGTTTGTACAAGCACATAAAACTACATTTCGTGTATATCTAGCGCACGAGGGTTCAAGTAACTCTCAGTGTCCATATAAGTACATATTACGTAGTATATAGCAAGACCTGATTATATAATATTCTGAGACGGGGAAAAGAGTTATTTACGTAAATAAACATCCGCCATCGGAACTAACTTTCTGTTCCTGAATCTTTTCATTTTCTCAGGGAAACCTTTTAGACTTCACCCAGCTTCAGCCTAAATTCATAACGTTTTTCGATAAACAGTTCAGAATTTAATCTAGAGTCCACGAAATTAATTTATCTTTTCTTCAGTTTCTATTTTCTTGGTTCCTGATATTCTGCTCGATTTCCGGTGCTTCATTAAGTAGAGCAAGTGTTCGCTAAATGAAACAAGTAAAAAATACTCCTAAGTTTCTTAGGCGCAATCAAGTTTTCTGTACAGCGATAATGCTCTATGACACTCTCGATGTGCTGCAGTATGAAATTCTCAACCACGGCCGGGGCCCTGGCAGTGCTCAGTTGCTCCCCAGATGCGGTCAAGTGAAGACGCGTCAGCGGCTGGCACTTCTAGCGGTACCAGACGCGCGATGCATGGCTAATCTTAAAAAAAATAAAAACTACTGAGGCTAGAGAGCTGCAATTTGGTATACCTGATGATTGGAGCGTGGTTGATCAACATACCAATTTGCAGTCTTCTAGCCTCAGTAGTTTTGAAGATCTGATGGCAGACAGAAACGGTGCTGACGGACAGATAAAACCATCTCAATAGTTTTCTTTGACAGAAAAGTAAAAACTGAAGATGTCATAGAACGGTTACTTTATTCTTCATATTACCTTAGTACCCTATTTTGCATTAAAATGCCCACATTATCTAAATAAACATCACTGCAAATAAATTTTGTAACAACCATGCATCTTTAAACTACTAATACTAACCATAATGTCTAAACAAAATGATTGATTATTACGCATCTGTTCAATAATTTCATTACAGTCTTAGAACCTTCATCGGAAGTTTTAGTTTGAAGATTTTAATATTCTATTTTGCTTGTCCTTGCATTCTTAGAAAATTTTGAATATCTGTGCCCAGAAATAAGAATTTTCACACCACTTTGCATGGCTTGTATTCTCTATAATAATAAACACTGAAATGTGTAAGAAACTAGTTTTGAGGCATATAAGAATGGTAAGTTAATTAAATTCTGCCATGATTTTCAAAGAATCACAATTCTAGACCTACGTAGAATAACTATCTTCCCATGGAACACTGGTAATCAATATCATATTTTATGTATGGAATAGCCTCTGCCCCTCTAACGAGTGAATTTAAATAATTAACAATGTTATTTACAATCTGCATTAACGGACATCCAGCTGTCTGTCTGTCTGTCTGTCTCTCTCTCTCTCTCTCTCTCTAGTATTGTCTGTCTGACTGTCTATCTGTTCCTGTCCTTTCAAATGTATCCAATTTTCCCAGTTTGATAAGCCAGTTTGTACTTTTCCCTTATTTAAATTCGACGACGAACTGCCCATTCTTAACCGCAGCCGTTTTGAAAGCAGGATTTTCTGTGCTTATACAATTAAAATACTATTCAGGGGCGTCTTCATTTCAGTATTTGCTTTCCACTTTGCCCATCGGCTTATCTTTGCTGTTTTCCTTATTAAGCAGTAAACATTTTTGCAGCGCTTAGGTGTTGCTTGTGCTTATGAATAAAAAAATTTAAACGATCTGAAGAGAGATGTGTTTTTGGTAGAAAACGTTTCCAAATCTCTACTTATTTTTAGGCGTTGCAGATCCAATTGTCTCTCTATCTGAACATAAGCGTTTTACTTTATTTATCCTTATCCCCTCTGATGCAGGAAACCAATAAGACAAATTCTCTCTCTCTCTCTCTCTCTCTCTCTCTCTCTCTCTCTCTTCTCTCTCTCTCTCTCTCTCTCTCTCTTGGGTGCAAAATTTTTTTACAGTCATTTTTCCTCACTTCGATAAACATTAGAGAGAGAGAGAGAGAGAGAGAGAGAGAGAGAGAGAGAGAGAGAGAGAGAGAGAGAGAAAGACAGAGAGAGAGAGAGACAGAGACAGAGACAGAGAGACAGAGTATAGTCATGACTTGAAAAATATTTGTAGACAAAGACGGAAGGAGTTATTGTCAAAAAAGGAACACAAAGAACAAATAACGTAGCCTAATGATTATTAAAGACGGTGTTCAATCAATACTTGTTATATCCTATTTGTTTATTTTTTTGTCACCATTTCACGTTCGTTCGATTGGCCAGGTTATGTAGATTTTGTCATATTAATGGTGGTGTGCAGGTATCTGTTTCTTCTTACTTTCTTTATTTTGTGCGGGAGGGGGTTAATTCAATCCTGACCAGATTTAAGAGGCCAATTAAGTTTTTTTTTTTTTTATTCAAGTGACGACACTATCTGTAGGACATCCGTGAATGTTTTGTTAAGACGCTGACATAAAATCCTATTAAACTGGAAATGGAGGTACATTCTTATTGCATGGTGACAACACACTGTCCTTTGAACAAAGCTAATCAAAGGGAATGTGAAACCCATATTCACATGAATATTCAGATATGTTTCATAAAGTTAATCGATAGTCTCTGTATTAATGATTCTCTGGTGCAACATAAGCTAGATAGTAACGTGGAGTAATTGATGGGTTACGTTGCATCGAATTTCTAAATTTCTTAAATTTGAGAATCATATAAAATAATGTTTGAGTCTTAATTTCTCTATTTTTTATACATTTCCATACAATAAGGCTTTGTTTAAAAGTGTTTATTTAGTAAGTTTATGGACATATATTGATTACCTTTGGAAACGTATATCATCTAATCTTATGAAAAATGGCAAAGTCATACATTAAGCTAAATCAAAAGTACCTGCTACCGACAGTTAACCTCTCAGTCAGCGGTAGTAACAGGTTTAAACGACTATTTCATATAGAAAGGCTTTACGATGCAACAGTAAAGGGCAAGCTCAACTACAAAGTCTTAACAAATAAATTTTTAATCAACTGAATTTTTAGACAGTTTGCAAAAATAAGCACTTAGTATATAGATAGACACTTAATATACGAATAAACTCATCCTGGAGTACTGTAGCTCAATAAACATCTTTGATGGATTAACTGGCAATTCTGTCAATTTTGCCAGTCGCGACCCTCTTATACGAACTCTCACCCAAGATTTGACTTAAGTCACCTTTTAAATCAAATTAATATTACGATAAAATAAAACAAAATGTGATATCACTGAAGTTAAGAGTAAAAACAACTTTGAATGATGGTAAATGTATAGAATCAGGTGGAGGGAAGCGTAGTCAAGTGAGAAATTGTAGTGCTAAAAAAAACTTCACAATTTTCCTCCACCTTTGATTAGACGCTGTTTAGGGAATATGTCCATCTGCGGTTTTTGTACAAGTAGAAATATGCGTTTATGTCCATAAAAAAAACGATATATGCTTTCAAAATACTGAAAATTCAGACAGGATAAACCTGACCTTGAACTGGGAGACTTTTCTGCAGCGGGCAGTTGTCAGTATTCAAACTGAGTCTCAATTTCCCTTTATAAAACTCCTAAAAATCTTAGCTTTGGTTCAAACCGAGCTTTACAAAAAATAATATATATAAATTTCAATATTCTGTTTTTAGTATTTTACGTCATTCTTGATTTGGATCTGAGCTGAGATTATTTGGAGGTCGTACACCCAGACGACCTACACATTTTTTTTTGGTGAGTTCAAAGTATAAACTGTCCATGAAGCATGTAGAGAAAAGCATTATGCCAATAAATTTAGATAATAGTAACATACTGAATTCTAAAGAATTTAGAAAAGTAGATTTGCTCAGAATGTTATTCTGTATATGAGATGATAATTAATTCCCAGAGAATTTCATCTTATATCTTGAGGGAAAAAAACAGGCTGGTGTTTATTATAAATGATTTTACTATGTTTCTACAAGAAAATTCACCTTCATCGCAAGCAATACGGATAATAACATAAACCCAGGACATTCTAGAGATATTCCAGTACAGCTACCCAAACTAGGGAAGTCAGGATGATTACCTTCGCGTAAAATTAGTAAGTATTTCAGTGTACTCGAAGCTTGCGAAAAAAATGCCTTAATTTGTTTTGAAACATCTTTCATTGTATTTTTTGTTTTGTTTTGCAAAGTTTCTAAGTGATATTCTACTTTCTTTTATCGTGTCACTAAGGTTTTTTTAATATAACTTCTGCCTCATATGAAACCCTTGTAATCTTCTCTTTCATCTATCGAAGTATCCCATAGATGAAACAGATGTTATACAACGAATAAATAATAAATAAAAAAAATTTTCTTAGAATAAGAAGACACACATCAAAACGTCAGAAATTTAAGATGAGGCCATGACTATTCCCAGAGAAACCTCATAATTCACTCGGTGTCTATATTGTTCAAGCTGAAGTCCAAGACCCCTCTCTGTGGCTAAACTCAGGCAACCGTGCTGCGAATAATGCATCCCTTTCTCAAGGAATATTACAGACTTGGGCGGAAGTAACAGGAGTTATTCTGTTCTTTCTGCAAGGCTGTCAGTGTCCGTCAGTCTCTACTCAAAGATTTAAACATTCCTTTTCTCGGCGATAACTCCTGGAATGAAATGTTCTATCAGTCTTATTAAATTTCGTATGCTTATTTATGATGGTATTTTCCCGTATATAGGGCGTTTAAGGTGTGGCGAGAGAGAGAGAGAGAGAGAGAGAGAGAGAGAGAGAGAGAGAGAGAGAGAGAGAGAGAGAATGCTGTTAAACGAAGTTTTCCTATCTAACATCGAGGTACTAAAGTTGAAAGGTAAATTTAATGAAGTAATACTACTCTTTTTCTTAAATGCCTAGCTTCCCTGCTTGGTGCTGTAGTTAGTGCTTTTAGATAGATGGTGAGAATTTCCCGAATACAAATCTTAAATAATTTTCTAAAGTTTTCCTTAGGAAGAGATGTTTGATATCATCATGAATAAAGATATATACATATATATACATATATAATACACACACACACACACACACACACACACACACACACACACACACACATATATATATATATATATATATATATATATATATATATATATATATATATATATATATATATATATATATATATATATATATATATATATATATATATATATTCATGATGTTGCCTTGTAATGTGTATATCATCCTATAGTTTTGATATATTTACTCTTCTGTTTATCATGTGTTATGTATAATGGTAATAATTGTTGAGATATCATATGTAGTGTAATATCAGATCTCAAAAGAGTTAGTGATTTAGTTAACTTAACAGAGTAATTTAGCATTGATAATATAATTTTAATAGTAGCGTAGTAGATGAGGAACACTTGTGTCTTAGCGAAGGGTTTGTTTCACTTCAGCTGTCATTGCAAAAGATAAAACGCTAACAGGTCGAGATAACAATTGCCGCTCTGTTCAGGAAACCAACTTGAGTTTTTATATTGTTTTTAAAAACATGCCAGTCATTATTACCCAATTTTGATCTTGTAAAGGTTTCTGTAAAAGTTTTGTCTCATATGAGAAGAAGACGTAGGT